>NC_057717.1:53903684-53912243 GCF_004010195.1 Chiloscyllium plagiosum
TGTTTTATTCTCTCAAAATGAAAACAAGCCAATTGTTTTATATCGTAAAACAAACTCTACAAAATAATGAAATAATTAATAACATGACAAACGAAGGCTTTGATGAGGGAAGCATTGGACAGTCATGTAGATATGGAGATGAACAGATGTATGGAGACTGTTTTCGACCAGAGCAGCGCCTGGTTAATATCGGGCACAGATACAGAATGCGTAAATATATTCATATCTGAGCTCACATCTCCTAGTCTGGGAATATTAAGCTGTGCATAACCGTTCTGGGGAACATTTCTAAAATAATGTCATCAAATTCAACCTCACAGTACAATCAAAATAATAGAAAATCCTTTAGTGAAATTGTGACATCTTGCAGGTTCTACAATCCACTCTATCTTGGGTCCCATACTGCATTTTCTATTATTCCGGCTGTGGGTAAACGCCTGCAGGAGGTACAGCCCTTCTACTTCACTCAGATGGCTTGGACTCGACAACTCTTCTACTGCTTTGTTCACCATTAGTGCACTGGAGTATGATAGAGGTTAAAGAGATATGGAGGCGCATGAGTATGGGAGGACTATTCAGATATCAAGAATATTTTTGTGGCTAAAAGTGGCTTCAGTAATTTTGAGGGTTTATGATAATAAAGGAAATTACAGAGGAAAGAAGGGTTGCAGAGACTTGAAGAAGTTTCACAGTTTCTGAGAGTTGTAGGATCTGGAGGAGATTCCCAAGATGCAGAGCGTTTATGATTGAAAGAATCTGCAGGAAATATTTTTAGGATTTAATGTAGGTTTCCCGGCAGAGAGGGACAGCAGAAGGACCTTGTGTTCCATGTCCAAAGAACCCTCAAGTTTGCTATTAAAGTTGATTGTCGAGAGCGTTGTGCAGGAATAGCACAACAGTTTAGGCAGCATCCAAGGGGCAGGAAAGTCGACGTTTCGGGCATAAGGCTTTCATCAGGAATGAGACTCGTGTGTCAAAGCTGAAAGATAAATGAGAAGGCGATGTGGAAAGGTAGCTGGGAAAGTGATAGGTCGGTGAAGGTGAGGGAGAAGGCGATAGGTCAGAGAAGGCAATGTTGGACTAGTCCGGAGGGCGATGCCGAGTGGAAGGCTTGTGACTGGGATAACGTGGCGGGTGGGGGGGGGGGGGGTGGGGGGGTAGGAAAATACGGAAGCTGTTGAAATCCACATTTATCCCGTATCGTTGCAATGTACAGAGGCGGAATATGAGGCATTTCGCCTCCGGGCGTGGGGTGGTAACAATTTGCCGTTGGAGAAGTCTGAGGACCAGCAGCTTCCTCCTTTCCCCTCCACCACATTATCGCAGTCCCACGCCTCCAACTCGATACCTCCCTGCTACCCTCACTACCCTCTCTGACTTGTTACCTTCTCCTCCATCTTCATCCACCTATAACTTTCCAAGTTGCCTCCCCCCAAACCCACTCCCGTCCAATTTATCTCTCAGCCCAGACCCATATACACCACTCCTAATGAAAGACATATGCCCGAAACTCCGATTGTCTTGCTCCTCGAATGCTGCCGGAACCGCTGTGCTTTTGCAGCACCACACTGTCGACGCTGATTTCCATTTTCTGCAGTGCTCACTTTCTCTAACCAAGTTCATAGGGCTGTTGAAAAGACATACGATGAGTTGGCTTTGAATCGCAGGGTGATTGATTTTAAAGGTGCGAGGTTATGCTACAGTTCGTCGAGGCCTAGTTAGACCAAACTTGAATATTGTGGTGAGATCTGGCAGCCTCATTGTTGGACGGATTTGGAAGCTTCAGAGTAGATGAGATTGCCATGGTGCTGCCTGGACTGGAGGGCAGAAATTCTGATGACAGTTTGAGAGAGTAGGGCTCTGTTAATTATCAAAGAACCATGACAGGTGTCTTGAAAGTCATGTACAAGATGATAAAAGTCATGGATAGAATGTGTAGACAAATAATTATTCCCAGGACGTAAATCGATATCAAAACAGTGCATAGCTTTAAGATGATTATAGAAAGGGTGAGGCGAGATGTCAAAAGTATGTTCTTTACACGAATGGGCGGGATGCACTGCCAACAGTGGTGAAAGTTTCAGATACATTAAAGCCATTTAAGAGAGTTTTGAGTGGAACATGCATGATATTAATATGTAGGGTATGTCGGATCGTTCGATCTTAGAGTAGGATAATATGTCAGCATAACACTGAGGGCCGACGGGCCTTTACTGTTCTATATTTGACATAGAGAGGGTTACAATGGTAGCAAGAGGTTTCAGGAAGTTGGAGAGGACGTAGTCTGCAGGAAAAGACACAAATAAGAAGGTTTTCTTGGCGTGTCGGAGGTAACAGTAATAGCAAAGATCTGATCTGAAGAAGACTACACAAATGTTGTGGGTTGCGAGGACCATTGAGCCACAGGAAGTGACAAAAATGTGAAGAGTTGTCGGGGCTGCATGCGTTCATGGAGGTGGGAAAGTTGGGAGGGTTGGAACAGTTTACAGGCAGAAGGGTGTTTATCGGATGGGGTGTTTTACACAATCAATTCTGTTAGGTGAAGGCGGCACATTACAGAGCTAAAGTGGTTTGTATCGAATCGAAAAGCAACACACATATGGTGGGCTTTCGTGACTGAATACTTTTATAGATATAGGAAGGCTTAGGTTCTGGAAGTTTCCTTAGATGTGGAGGGTGTGGAATATCACTGATTCTCCAGGAGATAAAGACAGCTATTTTGGCTGAGACTGTTTCACAGATAAGGGCGCATTCGTTCCCTCCTTCAGTTTGGTCAAAGTGGAAAGATTTGTCGGGGACGGCGAGGTTTACACAAAAAGGTGTGTACGAGCTTGAGAAGATTATGGAGATGTGTAGATGGATGAAGAGACTGGAGGAGTTTGCATTGACAGGTTGGCTGGTAAAGGAAGCAGGATGTTACATATGTCGTGAGTCTCATCGGAACTGCATCACGAGAGTCACAGTCATAGAATGATTTTACAGATTGGGAATATTGCATGGACGTGAGAAGATTGCACAAGGATCTAGAGTTGTCAGCTCTCCACAGATTGATGGTGTGTTGAGGACTGGAAGGAATTACGTAGTTTGAGATACCTTAAACACAATGTTTGCCGCCCCTTTTTATTCCTGACCAGACCCTCAAAATCCTTCGGCAGCCATTGAACATGCCAGCTTTTCCCTTCATCTCAATTGGGTCATACTGGCAATGGATACTTGATACCGCACTTTTAAAGGCGTGCGATTTTCCACTCATTCCTTTAACTTCAAACATTTTTACTCAATTGACCTCTGCTAAATCCTGTCCAATGGCCCCAAAAATGGCCGTATTCCTGTTTCGAACGTAAACCTGTGGACCTCGCCTCTTTATTTTTCCATAGTTATGTTAAAACGAAGACAGTTATGGTCACTGGACCCAAATTGCTGTCCCACTGACACTTCAATCACTTACCCTTCATGATCTTCTATGAAGTAGTTCAGTGTTGCCACATAGTGAGTTGTGAAACTTTCTTGGGAAATTTTGACATAATCGAACCCATCCGGGCATGTTACACTCTGGGTGGCCCAGTCAATCCAAGAGAAATTAATATATCCAACCAATACTACTCCATTGTTCCTATATGGATCTGCAGTCTCTCGACACATCTGTTCCTTTCGTATCACTGACTATTTGAAGTCGATAGTACAGTCCCAACAGTGTGACCAACCGCTTCTTCATTCTTCGTTTTAACTATATGCACTCATTTGATGACACTTTTACAGTGTCCTCTCTTACTACTGATGATATGTCCTCCCTTATCAAAAGTGAAATTCCTCCTCCTCAGTTAATTATAATTTCCGTCACACCTGTAGCATCTGTATCCGGGTACATTGAGATAAAAGCCCTACATTTCTCTCAGCTGTGGTTCTGTTATGTCTATAGTATTCCAGTTCCCAGAGCCAATGCACAATCTGTTATAATTTCCGTCACACCTGTAGCATCTGTATCCTGGTAATTGAGATAAAAGCCCTACATTTCTCTCAGCTGTGGTTCTGTTATGTCTATAGTATTCCAGTTCCCAGAGCCAATGCACAATCTGAGCTCGAATGCCTCAGCAGTCTGGCTTTTGCGTTGAAATAAAATCACTTTAAATGCTTTCCCTCCCTTAATTGTACCCCTGCATATCCTGAAGAGTAAATTTGCTTCTGATAACTAATAGAATTTCCCCTGACTTGTCTATGGTCCGTCTCTTTTTCTCATTCTCCACTGCCAGCAAACGAGTTTAAACCTCCCACGAGGTAACACTAACAAATCTCCCCATAAGAATGCTTGTGCCCCTCTGACTCATCACCGTTGTAGAGTTTACCTCCACCCCAGAAGAGATCCCAATAATGCAAGAACTGAAGATCCTGGACCCTACACCAGCTACTCAGTCAAACATTCATCTGACCTCTCTTTCCATTTGTATCCCGAATTACGCATGGCAGTGGGAGTAATCCAGAGACCATGACAGTTGAAGTGCTGCCTTTTTACATCTTATCGAACTCCCTACACTCATTTCACAGATCCCCATCGCTTTGTCTACCAATGCCAATTGTACCGAAGTGCACAATGAATCCTGGCTATTCACTCTCGCCCTTCAGAATGTTCTGCAACCGCTCAGATAATTCCTGGACTCAAGCACACCGGAAGAAACAGACCATGCAGGTGTCTTCTGCAGCCACATTATCTCCTGTATTTCCCCCTCGGAATTCAGTATCCGAACAATATATCTATCATGAGGCATAATCAGGCAAATGTCGACTGGGAAGATTTACCTGCAGTTGCGGACAAAGTCGGAAAATGGGAGATAGCTGCAGTGAGCATTCAGGGCCCGTGTTTTCCACGAAGAGTAAATAGCAAAGACAGCAAAGTCCAGTGAATACGGATTAAGTGCTATTGTGAGATTCGTGAAGGAAATACAGTGCAGGGTGTAGGTTTGCTCACTGAGCTGTAGGTTTGATATCCAGACGTTTCATTACCTGACTCGGTAACATCATCAGTGGCTCCAAATGAAGCGAAGCTGTTGTCTCCTGCTTTTAATTTATATTTTTGTCCTGGATGGACTTCCTGGGGTTTGTGGTGATGCCATTTAATGTTCGCTTTCTGAGGGGTTGATAGATGGTATCTAGATCTATGTGTTTGTTTATGGCGTTGTGGTTGGAGTGCCAGGCCTCTAGGAAATCTCTGGCATGTCTTTGCTTAGCTAGACCCAGGATACATGTGTTGTCCCAGTCGAAATGGTCTTTTTCCTCCGTGTATGGAGCTACGAGGGAGAGACGTTCGTGTCATTTTGTGGCCAGCTGGTGTTCGTGTATCCTGGTGGCAAACTTTCTTCCTTTTGTCCTACATAGTGTTTGCGGTAGTCCTTGCATGGAATTTTGTAGACGACGTTGGATTTGTCCAAGGGTTGTAGGGTCTTTTAATTTGTTATATAAATAGAAAGCAGGAGAGTAATATAAATATAAATAAAAATAATATATAATTTAATAATATAAATATATATAATAATAATATAAAATATTTATATATAATATAAATATAAAGCAAGCAGAAATAGAGTTTCAATCCATCAAAAAACATTTCATTGCTCATCTCTGCGTTAAACATAACTTCTATGGAATATTATATACACAATTTTTAATAAATTTTGAGACTTCAATCTTCATATCATCTGGGATATTCACACTAGCAAGATTGATATACAAAAAGGACTTCAGAGAAAATTTTTCATCAGCAATTCTTTGAATAACAATTGTGCAACTGTCTTGGGAAACAATTATCGCATGTCTACATTTGTGTGATAAATCTGAGTGAATGAGTAATGGAACACTGAGACAGCTTCGGAGAAGCTGGAATAAAAAGATATTTAATTGAACTATAAAGTGTAAAAGTGCATTGCACAATGCACAAGCTGCAGCTATAAATAAAATAGCCAATTGCTTGCGGTTGTGACTAAATGGAGCAAGGCAAACCAAGAAATGGATATCAACACATCATTCCAGTACTGTGCTGCTGACGGTCATCAAAGGAGATTTGTTCTGTTTAAAATGTTCAGGTCCTCAGAGGATTTGATAGGATGGAGGCATGGAGGATGCTTCCTCCACTTTCTGGGACAGAAACAAAAATGGAGTCTCCATTTGACGAAGATGGAGGAGGGAATTTGTCTTTTTTCAGTGGTCCAAACCTACTTCAGGTTTGTTTTGATTCCGCTCAAAGGCATGCAATGAGATAACAAAGAACACGGTCATTTGGGACTGCAGGAGATCTCAGACGAAGGACAGCTTGTAAGGGCTGGAGGTAGTTAGAGATGAAGATATGATCAACAACTGTATGAGTTTACAGCGAGCGTACACTGTCAGGACTAGAGAGGGAGAGGGAGATAACGATATGGAAGAAGGCCAAAAACAGCAGGAAGATCCCAAGATCCCTCTCATTTACTCAGTGAACTTCTCTTACCGAGCCTGGTGCCAAGCCCTGGATGCAAACAGTGTGAGGCTTCCAAGCTCCTGGTACTCAGGGTCCAGTGAACTCATGTCTTAAACAGCAGATGAGGCATTTGGACGGTTATAAATTTTCCAGAAACACTCTGTCCCGGCAGACATAAAATGATAAATTCAGACTCTGCCAAGTAGTCGTTACTGCACTCAGATTCTCTTGTCATACAATCCTCTGAGAATAAGAGAATCCAAGAAACTCCATTGCGTGGCGTAGGGTGCATGATAAATGTTTTATTCTCTCAAAATGGAAACAAGCCAATTGTTTTATATCGTAAAACAGACACTACAAAATAATGAAATAATTAATAACATGACAAACGAAGGCTTTGATGAGGGAAGCATTGGACAGTCATGTAGGTATGGAGATCAACAGATGTATGGAGACTGTTTTCTACCAGAGCAGCGCCAGTTTAATATCGGGCACAGATACAGAATTCGTAAATATATTCATATCTAAGCTCACATCTCCTAGTCTGGGAATATTAAGCTGTGCATAACCGTTCTGGGGAACATTTCTAAAATTATGTCATCAAAATCAACCTCACAGTACAAACAAATTAAAAGAAAATCCTTTAGTGAAATTGTGACATCTTTCATGTTCTACAATCCACTCTATCTTGGGTCCCATACTGCATTTTCTATTATTCCGGCTATGGGTAAACGCCTGCAGGAGGTACACCCCTTCTACTTCACTCAGATGGCTTGGACTCGACAACTCTTCTACTGCTTTGTTCACTATTAGTGCACTGGAGTATGATAGAGGTTAAAGAGATATGGAGGCGCATGAGTATGGGAGGACTATTCAGATATCAAGAATATTTTAGTGGTTCAAAGTGGCTTCAGTAATTTTGAGGGTTTATGATAATAAAGGAATTTACAGAGGAAAGAAGGGTTGCAGACACTTGAAGAAGTTTCACAGTTTCTGAGAGTTGTAGGATCTGGAGGAGATTACCAAGATGCAGAGCGTTTAAGATTGAAAGAATCTGCAGGTAACATGTTTAGGATTTAATGTAGGATTCCTGGCAGCGAGGGACAGCAGAAGGACCTTGTGTTCCATATCCAAAGAACCCTCAAATTTGCTATTAAAGTTGATAGTCGAGAGCGTTGTGCTGGAATAGCACAACAGTTTAGGCAGCATCCAAGGAGCAGAAAAGTCGACGTTTCGGGCATAAGGCTTTCATCAGGAATGAGACTCGTGTGTCAAAGCTGAGTGATAAGTGAGAAGGCGATGTGGGAAGGTAGCTGGGAAAGTGATAGGTCGGTGAAGGTGAGGGAGAAGGCGATAGGTCAGAGAAGGCAATATTGGACTGGTCCGGAGGGCGATGCCGAGTTGAAGGCTTGTGACTGGGATAACGTGGGGGGTAGGAAAATACGGAAGCTGTTGAAATCCACATTTATCCCGTATCCTTGCAATGTACAGAGGCGGAAAATGAGGCATTTCACCTCCAGGCGTGGGGTGGTAACAATTTGCCGGTGGAGAAGTCTGAGGACCAGCAGCTTCCTCCTTTCCCCTCCACCATATTGTCCCAGTCCCACGCCTCCAACTCGATACCTCCCTGCTACCCTCACTACCCTCTCTGACTTGTTACCTTCTCCCCCATCTTCATCTTTCCCAGTTGCCTCCCCCCAAACCCACTCCCGTCCAATTTATCTCTCAGCCCAGACCCATATACAACACTCCGAATGAAAGACATATGCCCGAAACTCCGATTGTCTTGCTCCTCGAATGCTGCCGGAACCGCTGTGCTTTTGCAGCACCACACTGTCGACGCTGATTTCCATTTTCTGCAGTGCTCACTTTCTCTCACCAAGTTCATAGGGCTGTTGAAAAGACATACGATGAGTTGGCTTTGAATCGCAGGGTGATTGATTTTAAAGGTGCGAGGTTATGCTACAGTTCGTCGAGGCCTAGTTAGACCAAACTTGAATATTGTGGTGAGTTCTGGCAGCCTCATTGTTGGAAGGATTTGGAAGCTTCAGAGTAGGTGAGATTGCCATGTTGCTACCTGGACTGGAGAGCAGAAATTTTGATGAAAGTTTGAG
>NC_057717.1:53912565-53924684 GCF_004010195.1 Chiloscyllium plagiosum
AATGTGAAGAGCTGTCGGGGCTGCATGAGTTCATGGAGGTGGGAAAGTTGGGAGGGTTGGAACAGTTTACAGGCAGAAGGGTGTTTATCGGATGGGGTGTTTTACACAATCAATTCTGTTAGGTGAAGGCGGCACGTTACAGAGCTGAAGAGGTTTGTATCAAATCGAAAAGCAATACACATATGGTGGGCTTTCGTGACTGAAGACTTTTATAGATATAGGAAGGCTTAGGTTCTGGAAGTTTCCTTAGATGTGGAGGGTGTGGAATATCAGTGATTCTCCAGGAAATAAAGACAGCTATTTTGGCTGAGACTATTTCACAGATAAGGGCGCATTCGTTCCCTCCTTCAGTTTGGTCAAAGTGGAAAGATTTTTCCGGGACGGCGAGGTTTACACAAAAAGGTATTTTAGAGCTTGAGAAGATTATGGAGATGTGTAGATGGATGAAGAGACTGGAGGAGTTTGCATTGACAGGTTGGCTGTTAAAGGAAGCAGGATGTTACATATGTTGTGAGTCTCATCGGAACTGCATCACGAGAGTCACAGTCATAGAATGATTTTACAGATTGGGAATAATGCATGGACGTGAGAAGATTGCACAAGGATCTAGAGTTGTCAGCTCTCAACAGGTTGATGGTGTGTTGAGGACTGGAAGGAATTACGTAGATAGAGATACCTTAAACACAATGTTTGCCACCCCTTTTTATTCCTGACTTGGCCCTCAAAATCCTTCGGCACCCATTCTACATGCCAGCGTTTCCCTTCATCTCAATAGGGTCATACTGGCAATGGATACTTGATACCGCTTTTAAAGGCATGCGATTTGCCACTCATTCCTTTAACTTCAAACATTTTTACTCAATTGACCTTTGCTAAATCCTGTCCAATGGCCCCAAAAATGGTCGTATTCCTGTTTCGAACGTATACCTGTGGACCTCGCCTGTTTATTTTTCCATAGTTATGTTAAAACTAAGACAGTTATGGTCACTGGACCCAAATTGCTGTCCTCCTGACACTTCAATCACTTACCCTTCATGATCTTCTATGAAGTAGTTCAGTGTTGCCACTGGCCAAGTAGGGCCTTCTACATATTGAGTTGTGAAACTTGCCTGGAAAATTTTGACATAATCGATACCATCCGGGCAGGTTACACTCTTGGTGGCCCAGTCAATCTAAGGGAAATTAATATATCCAACCAATACTACTCCATTGTTCCTATATGGATGTGCAGTCACTCGACATATCTGCTCCTTCATTATCACTGAGTATTTGAAGTCGATAGTACAGTCCCAACAGTGTGACCAAGCGCTTCTTCATTCTTCGTTTTAACTATATGCACTCATTTGATGACTCTTTTACAGTGTCCTCTCTTACTACTGATGATATGTCCTCCCTTATCAAAAGTGAAATTCCTCCTCCTCAGTTAATTATAATTTCCGTCACACCTGTAGCATCTGTATCCTGGAACATTGAGATAAAAACCCTACATTTCTCTCAGCTGTGGTTCTGTTATGTCCATAATATTCCAGTTCCCAGAGCCAATGCACAATCTGAGCTCGAATGCCTAAGCAGTCTGGCTTTTGCGTTGAAATAAAATCACTTTAAATGCTTTCCTTCCCTTAATTGTGCCCCTGCATATCCTGAAGAGTAAAATTGCTTCTGATAACTAATATAATTTCCCCTGACTTGTCTATGATCCGTCTCTTTTTCTCATTCTCCACTGCTAGCAAACGAGTTTAAACCTCCCACGAGGTAACACTAACAAATCTCCCCATAAGAATGCTTGTGCCCCTCTGACTCATCACCGTTGTCGAGTTTACCTCCACCCAGGAAGAGATCCCAATTATACAAGAACTGAAGATCCTGGACCGTACACCAGCTACTCAGTCAAACATTCATCTGACCTCTCTTTACATATGTATCCCGAATAACGCATGGCACTGGGAGTAATCCAGAGACCATGACAGTTGAGGTGCTGCCTTTTTACATCTTATCGAACTCCCGACACTCATCTCACAGGTCCCCATCGCTTTGTCTACCAATTCCTGGACTCAAGCACACCGGAAGAAACAGACCATGCAGGTGTCTTCTGCAGCCACATTATCTCCTGTATTTCCCCCTCGGAATTCAGTATCCGAACAATATATCTATCATGAGGCATGATCAGGCAAATGTCGACTGGGAAGAGTTACCTGCATTTGCGTACAAAGTCGGAAAACGGGAGATAGCTGCAGTGAGCATTCAGGGCCAGTGTTTTCCACGAAAAGTAAATAGCAAAGACAGCAAAGTCCAGTGAATACGGATTAAGTGCTATTGTGAGATTTGTGAAGGAAATACAGTGCAGGGTGTAGGTTTGCTCGCTGAGCTGTAGGTTTGATATCCAGACGTTTCATTACCTGGCTCGGTAACATCATCAGTGGCTCCAAATGAAGCGAAGCTGTTGTCTCCTGCTTTTAATTTATATGTTTGTCCTGGATGGGCTTCCTGGGGTTTGTGGTGATGCCATTTAATGATCGCTTTCTGAGGGGTTGATAGATGGTATCTAGACCTATGTGTTTGTTTATGGCGTTGTGGTTGGAGTGCCAGGCCTCCAGGAATTCTCTGGCATGTCTTTGCTTAGCTAGACCCAGGATACATGTGTTTTCCCAGTCGAAATGGTCTTTTTCCTCCGTGTATGGAGCTACGAGGGAGAGACGTTCGTGTCTTTTTGTCGCCAGCTGGTGTTCGTGTATCCTGGTGGCAAACTTTCTTCCTTTTGTCCGACATCGTGTTTGTGGCAGTCCTTGCATGGAATTTTGAAGACGACGTTGGATTTGTCCATGGGTTGTAGGGTCTTTTAATTTGTTATATAAATAGAAAGCAGGAGAGTAATATAAATATAAATATAAATAATATATAATTTAATAATATAAATATATATAACAATAATATAAAATATTTATATATAATATAAATATAAAGCAAGCCGAAATAGGGATTCAATCCATCAAAAAACATTTCATTGCTCATCTCTGCGTTAAACATAACTTCTATGGAATATTATACACACAATGTTTAATAAATTTTGAGACATCAATCTTCATATCATCTGGGACATTCACACTAGCAAGAGTGATATACAAAAAGGACTTCAGAGAATATTTTCGTCAGCAATTCTTTGAATAACAATTGTGCAACTGTCTTAGGAAACAATTATCGCATGTCTACATTTGTGTGATAAATCTGTGTGAATGAGTAATGGCACACTGAGACAGCTTCGGAGAAGCTGGAATAAAAAGATATATATTTGAACTATAAAGTGTAAAAGTGCATTGCACAATGCACAAGCTGCAGCTCTAAATAAAATAGCCAATTGCTTGCGGTTGTGACTAAATGGAGCAAGGCAAACAAAGTGGACCGATGGAAATATGGGGCTGTAAATAAACAGTGAGATAATTCCACAAACGACATTCTATTGAAATAGACAACCCCTCAGCAATAAATCCCCACCTTTCCTTCATTCAGGACAAAATGGATCATATTAGATTATGAGGGTTAAAAGATCACCAAAAATATGAACAGTTCTGTTGCGAGAGAGTGTTTTAAAAGTGTTAAAGAGATTTCATAAGGTCACCGATCAGGGCGAGGGCAGTTTGAAGGAGAATTATTGTCACTGTTTAATGCGATGATAGGAACAGGGAGTTTGAAGGTGCTGGATATGGTGAGCGTGTGATGACCCTGAAACCATATTATAAAGCTGGTACGATTTGGAGGAGCTAGAGGTGTTTGCAAAGTGAGGGAGAGAAATATGTGTGCGTATTCATTTATTCGTGGGGTGAGGATGGCACTTTCGGATCAGTATCCTTTGCCAAACTGCTAATTGCCCAAAGGCTAGCTCAGAGTCAGACATATTGCTGCGAGTCACTTGTGAGTCAGACTAGACTGGAATGTCAGATGTCCTTCACTGAAGGATGCGAATGAACCAGATGAGTTCTTCCACCTGATCAATAATGCATTTATTGTTGCCCCACCGATGTTATGCATAACTGCAACATGACATCCACCTCCTATTCTCATTAGTCTCAACAATGAAGGCCAGGGTCCCAAATGCTTGCTGAACCACCATGTGTACCTGTGACGCCACACTCAAATAGTACCTGACTCCTAAATCTCTGTTTAACAACACTACCCAGGACCCTAACATGAAGTGTACAAGTCCCGATCTAGTTTGTCTTACTAAACTGCAAACCCTCGCATTTATCTAAGTAAACTCCATCTGCTATTCATCAACCCATTATCTCGGCAGTACTGTTAATCCTGTTATATTCACCATTTTCACTGCCTGCGAAAGTACTATTTTTCTCACCACTCACAAACTTACTTACAATGCATCCAAGATTCTTATTCAAATCATTTGACAAAATTGCAAACACTGGACCCATTATATTGCTGGTCACATGACTCCAGTCAGAAACACAAAACATCTCCCACCACTCTCTGCCTCATACCATCAAGTCATTTTTTTAACCAGTTGAATAGCTCTTCCTGACTCCCACAAAATTTTATGTTGATTTGAAATGATTACCCAGTCAACAATAAGGAACCTTGTTAAACGCTTTTCTGTAATCCGTTGACTGCTCTGCCTTCATCTATCTCTTGAAAACATCCTTGAAGAATCAATCGTTTTCGTGAGACTCAATTTTCCACTCTCAAAGCCATGCTGACTATCTCTTCCTCACCCTCCCTTTCCTCATGGACGTTAGCGCCTTTTTCTCAGCACCTCCGACAACGATTATCCCATCATTCGTCTGACTGGTCTGTAGTTTCCTGGCTTCTTCCTGCAGCCCTTAAGTGAGACAACAACGTCTGTCGACCTCCAGCCTTCCGGTACCTCAAATAATTGACAATTAATAGCTTTGATGGGGGCCTTGCAATCTCTTCCCTCGCTTCCCACAATATCCTGGGTTACACCTGATGGGCTGCTGGCGATCGACCTACCTTTATTTGTCTTAAGATTCCAGCACCTTCTCTTCTCCGTTGTGGATTCTTTCCAATACAGAACTATTTATTTCCCCAAGTTGCCGAATTTTCATATCTTTCTCCACAGTACATACTGACAGGAAATCATCCTTTAATACCTCACCCATGTGCTTTGGTTTCAACATCAAAGTCCTCATTGATCTTTAAAAGGATTCATGCTCTCTCCCGAGTGACTCTTTTGTTCTTATTGAAACTTGTCCAAAGAGTTCTGAATATTTAAAGATCCATATTTCGCTTCAACAACTGCCCTGTGTCACCCTTATCTCTTCTGCCAATTATATTCATACTAAGAAATAAAATCAAAGAGGCTCAAAAACAAACTTTCTTTCATAAAATGCGTCGCACATTGTCTCTCAGGATCCCGTGAGTATTTATGATTAGAAACTTTACAATACACTGCTGCACGTTCCCGACATCCTGTCAGGATAATATCGTTTGGTTTCAGACTGACTGCACAAAGGGTGTTAGCATTTCTTGCTAGTGAATGCGAAAAAGGTAGCTTACAGTGTCATCAGGTTATGGAGACGGCAAATCAAAATGCTGGCATTTAATACAAAGTGACTGGAGTGTAAAAATAGTGAGGTCTCTGCAAAACTGTGCAAGATCCGAGTCAGAACAAAATGGAATATTACGAAGAGTATAAGTGCCCGAAGGAAAGGTGTTCTTGTATTGACGAAGGCACTGGATAGATCTTGAGAATATAGGGATATGATAAAGAGAAGCGATTAAATAGATTTAGCTTGATGTCATTGGAGTTTCGAAGTATGAGAGAGAAATTGAATGAAACATCCCAAGGTTCTGAGGTGTTTTGACAGGGTAGATGCTAGGAAGTTAGAAAATAAAACATTACAGCACTTCAATAGACCCTTCGGCCCACCATGTTTGTGCCGAGCATAATGTCAATCATAACTAATACCATCTGCCTGCATATGGTTCATCTCCCTCTATTCTCTGTCTGTTCATGTGTCTATCTACATGCCACTTAAAAACCTTATTCATATTTCCACTTGTACAACATCCCTTCGCACCTTCCACCCTCTGAGTAAAAATAACACTTGGTTCAAACATCTCATTTAAATGTTCTGCGTCTTACCCTGATCCGATGCACAGTTTTTAAAAAATATATACCTGCACACTGGAAAAGAGATTTCGACCACCCATGTTATCCTTGCCTCTCCTCAGTTTCCATACCTGCACCTACTCGCCCCTCAGGCTCTGACACTCTCGCAAAGAAATTCAAGTTTGCTCCATCTCACCTTCTTGTGAACACACTCTTAAAGTAATCCTCGTCATCTGTCTTTGCACCCTGAACAAATACTCCACGTCATTTCTGTCGTGCAGAAATGAGATTTACACACAGTACTCCAAATGTGGCCAAACCAAAGTTTGTACAGTAACAACGTGACAGGCAAACGTCTGTATTCATTCCTGCGTGTGATGGAGGCAATAATGCAATGTGCTTTGTGTCCCCCTTCACCCACTTGTGTTGTCACTTTCCGGCAGATATGGAAGTGCACCAAGACCCCTCTATAAATGATTGTCCTTCCATATCCGAAGTTTCATCTTGCATTTGACCTCGTAAAATCCATTATATCAGACCTGTCCAGATTAAACTAAATTTACCATCTCTCCGCCCATCTTTTCATGCGCTCTGCATCCCGATACAAGCGTTGATGTCCTTACTCGTTATCCACAGCTTCACGGTTTTTCACGTCTTCTGCAATAAATATTTTTGCCACTTCTTATGGGTTCCCTTGTACGAGAACGTCTAAACCTGGGGACATAATGTCCGATCAAGGGCTCACGCATTCAAAATGGAGATGAGGAGGAATTTCTTCACTCAGAGAGTAATGAATCTCTGGAATTCCTAACTACAGAGGGCTGTCGAGGCTGATTTATTAAGTATGATTAAGGCAAAGATGGTCGATTTTTAATCATTCAGGGAAACAATGATAACCTGGGAAAGAAAAACAGGAAATTGGAATTGGGGATTATCAGATCAGCTATGATCGCATTGAATGGCAGAAATACCCAACGGGCCAAATGGCCGAATTCCACTCCTACGTTTCATGGTCTTCACTAAGTCAGTTTGAAACTCAATAAAGAGTTTGGCAGAGTTATGGTACTCTGGACAGAAGGCTTCTTCAGAATGAGGTTATTAGATATTTCTCATGGCACAACATTTGATGTAAAATGGGACATTCTGTTTATGGTTCCTTCTCATGTTTATTGGAGAAAACCATCTCGTATACAATCCAAGATTCCAACGATTACACTTCTGACATTCATTAGTTCTGCCATCGAGATATAAACTACTGTCACATACAATTACTGTACTGTCCTTGTTCCAAGTACATTCAAGTTCCTGATTGCAACCATATTTGCATTGCCATCATTGATTGTTGCTCATAAAAAATATTCCTACTAACGACTGCTGCCACTTGCTTATTCTTAGTTCCACCCAAATAGACTCAAGATTTTGATCTTTAGATACACATGGCTGTCTCACTAGATTAATTTCATTATTACTTCACAACCTGTTGGTTTTTTTGCCTGTCCTGCTTAGACCCCAACAACCTTCAATGTTCACTTCCCAACTACGGCCAATCCGCAGCCACATCTCTGTCATAACAGGTCCGTCATATCTGTTCACTACAGTTAATACTGTTATACCAATTGCAGGGAGTCTTTCAGAGATAGTGGGGTGATTAAACAGATAGTTGACGTTCCAGAGTTAGGGAGGCTTACAGGTGCTCGAGGACCTCAGAGTTAAACAGAGCTATATGTCGTCAATAATGTTAGCGGACGGAAGCGTTTTAGGAATAGGAGAAATTTACAGAGATTGAAGGAGATGGATTCGATTCGAGAGTTTTGGATACGGATGGATGTCGGGGAAAGCACACAGAATGAGCGGCACAGACGGCAAGAAATTCCACTGGGAGGGTGGGTTATCGGGACGGGTGACATTTATTTTGATAAGGTTCGAAAATTTGGAGAAAAAGAAGGAGATTACAGATGTATATGGAGAGTGAATGAGCTGGCATTGAAGTTGAGTCCGACAGGAACTGAAGAGTCACAATTGGGGTTGGTGCTACAGATCAGGAGTTCGGCAGGGATTTGAAAGGACTACCCAACTCGGGAAGAGTTTCGGGGCACCATCGATTGGGTTCTCAAGTCTGGTGGAGATTACCAAGAAAGGGAGGGCTTTCGGTAAGGAGGGTTTTATGGAGACACTCAAGGGGTTGGTGCAGTTTACAAGGCGACGAATATTTTTTGACAGTAGCAAGATACACAGAACGAGTGTTTCAACCTTTAGTTAATGCAAAATGGGAAGCTTAATGGGACTGCATGAGCAAAGAAATGCATCGATGTTCTGAATATATGCAGATGTTAATGGATTATGGAGAGACTTGGAGATTAGAGAGAGGATGGAATTCAGATTTTTTACAGGCATTGTAGGAAGTGAATTATCCTTAGCAAATGGAGAGTTCTCAGTAATAGAAGGTGTTGAACTGACGGTCAGAGCATAAAGATGTAGGGAGGGGAGTGGAGGCAGTTTTTACCCATTATTTCAACAGCAGTTACTTTTCTCATCCTGACATCCATTCCAGTGCAGATAATGTATTGACTTTACACTCACAGTTCACTCTCAGTTGTCTTGCAATTCTGGTAGGGCCTCGTCAATGTTTATTAGTAATCCCAAACACTACAACTTGTATTCGTCCCGTATGAAACAGTCAGTCGGCAAACTTCCGAGGTTTCACCGAATTAATACAGGCCATCTATCATCATTCATTCTGTCTATAACGGCTCCTACATTTCCAGCGCGGTATCCCAGGAGTTTCGCTCCTACTAATGTAGACCCCCACCTTTCCAGGGAAGTATCAACATGAATGTCTGTCGTGTCGATGCAGACGACTACTTCTCTGCACTATCACTTCTGCCCTTCGTTACTTCAGAGGCGGTGTGCCCGGGATTTAACAACGCAATGTGGAATTTTATTTCAGACGATTTCTAATTCCTGTTTCCACTTTCTCACTGCGCAGTTTTCTTGCCGAGTCCTCTGAGTCTCCTCAAATTCAATTTATCATCAGACTTTTTGTTTCTTTTGATCGGAGAGCAGTTTCATCAGGTTTTGTGCACTTCAGCGTCATCCTGGACCTCATTGACACAACAGAATATAATCGGAATTATCAGCAAAATACTTAACTTTTTTGTGGGAGGGCAACCATTTGTCTGTCAGGCTCGGAAGGGTCCCCGATGGATAGGGAAGCGTCGTCGGGCTGCCCTCTTCCTTGTGTACAGCTCTTTCCGACCCTGCTCGCTGTGCCAAATTTGTTGTGGAGTGTTTACGCCTGATACTCTGAGAGTCACCAGGAGACGCAGAGAATTCTTCAACAAGTTAAACTTTTAGTTGCAATCAACAGCTGTGTCAATCAGAAAATGGTTGCCTGATTTCCCCCGATTTTGGGGGCTCGCTAGTTTCCATACTTTTCTTGTTTCTCCGCGTATCCAGTGTCATTAGAGTAACCAATCACATTAGTTTATGTTGTCTTTCTAAACTAGTCAGCTTCTGCTACAATGGTATCTACTTTACATTTAACCTGTATCATTTTCCACCAATTGTCTTCAACATTTATTAATTCGTCATTTGATTTGACGATCCTCTCTTATTGTGCTACCATTATTTTCCGCCTCTGATCGTCTTGTTGCTCATCTGTCACATGGCGATATGTATTGCTCCATTAATATAATTACACAAATATCACATTGATTTCCATAATCACCCTCAGTTTTTCTTGCAACGAATGTAACCTGATGCTGTCTACTTTGTAGCCCAAGTCGATCACTTGTGGTGCCAAGATCACACATCTTTCCTTCTAAGGTGAATTCTGTCAAGTAGTAATAACTAAGGACTATGTCGAAGCTCTTTAAATGCTCGTTAATATTTTTACCGATTATTATTACGTCATTCCATTGAATGGTAATCTGTGGTAGTCCTGCTAAACCGTTCTCCACCATCCACTGAAAAACGGCGCAGGCTAATGATACCCCAAATTACAGTGACGAATATTGTTACAAATGCTTTTAGACAGTACTTTAGGCATATTTTTTCGAATTCTTAGCTAATTGCAATGCCCGGTATGCATGATTAGTATCCAACTTCGTGAAGGACACCCCACTAGCTTTGTGTGCAAGTCCTCTTTGTAACGTCGACCGGTTCTAATAAAACAAATGCCCAATTTAAAACATACCTTTTTTTTTTGCTCAGACGACCTCCAATCTCCAGAGATACTTGAAAGAAAATAGCCAAGGCAGTCAGTTGTGTTGGTTCACTTGTAGGTCAGACCGCTTTGAAGATTTGTTTCTTCGTTTGATTCACGTACCACATGGTCACTCACTTTGCCTCCCTTCTTTATTTTCAAAATGCCGTTGTTTACACGTCATTTTTTTCACGAAGTTCCGAAACAATGCAACAGCTTCTCAAACTGTAAGTACTGATCAAGGACTGCACTCCAAGGCTGAAAACATCTCAGACGAGGAGCAGCGCTTTCAGACTCATAATCCAAAGTGTGATAGAGTTACTTTACTGACTGGACGACAGTAACCAGCAGTGTGCCACAAGGATTGGTGATTTGCTCCACTGCTTTCCGTCATTTATGAAAATGATTTGGATGTAAAGGTAAAAGATACATATAGGAACCAAAGGGTCATTATGGAAGAATGCTTGGCGTATTTGAGGCCAGTGACTTATGGAGTGCCTCAACGTTCGGTGTTGGGGCCATTACTGCTCAACAAACATATCAATGTTTTAGACGAGGAAGTACGTGACATGATTAGCTATTTTGATGAAATTGAAATAGTAATGTGGGCAGTGAGGAAGGTTATCAAACTTGCAGCAGGACCTTG
This sequence comes from Chiloscyllium plagiosum, assembly GCF_004010195.1. Taxonomy (NCBI): domain Eukaryota; kingdom Metazoa; phylum Chordata; class Chondrichthyes; order Orectolobiformes; family Hemiscylliidae; genus Chiloscyllium; species Chiloscyllium plagiosum. The sequence goes on from NC_057717.1 coordinate 53,923,495, forward strand.
ATCAGCTGTGGAAGTGGGCAGAGAAATGGCAAACTGAGATCAATGTAGGTAAGTGTGAGGTCTTACATTTTGGAGAGTTCATTCAAGTTGGAGTTTCATGGTGAGTGGTAGGACCTTGAGAAATGTAGTGAGGCATATTTCAGTTGGAGTTCAGTTTCACAGTTCTCTGGAAGTGGAGTCAAATGTGGATAGGTCAATGAAGAAGGCATTTGGCACATTTGCACTCACGAAGCAATTCTGAGATAAAGTAAGTAAAGCAGATGCTGGAGAGTCGGAGTCGACAGTGAGACCATGGAAAAGCAAAGCAGCTCAGGCAACATCGAAGGAGCAGGAAAGTCGACGTTTTGTGGCATAAAGCCTTCAAGAGGAATTCCTGATGAAGAGCTTATACTGGAAACATCAACTTTTCTGCTTCACGGACGCAGATTGGCTTGCTGTGCTTCTCCATATCCACAGTTTGCCATTCATGAGTCTCGGAAACGAGTATAGACGTTGAGAAGTTACGTTGCAGTTGTACAGGACGTTGTTGACTCCGCACTTGGAGCATTGTGTTTAGTTTTGATCACCATGTTATGGGACGGATCCTATTAAACTGGAAAGTGAGCAGAAAATAAAATGGATATTGCTAAGCCTCAACCGTGTGACTTATAGGGAGAGTCTGGTCAAGCTCTGTCTTTTTCTTTGGAATGGGAGAGTGAGGGTAGACCTTATCGAGGTGCATCAGATCCTAATAGGCATGGATAGAATGAATGTACTCAGTGTATTTTTTCAGGGTTGTGAAATGAAGAACGAGAGTGCAATAGTTTAACGAGAGAGGGGAAACAAAAGAGAACTTACAGGGCAACCTTTTTTCCACAGAGGGTAGTACACATACGGATTGAACTGCCAACGGAACTGTTTCAGATGGGTACATTAAAACCTTGACAAAGCTTTTGGACAAGTACATGGACAGGGAATGATGAGAAGGGAATGGGCCAAGTGAAGGGAAATGGAGTTAGCGTGAACATGCATTTTGATTGGCCCCATGCATCATTTTGAGCTAAGAGCTTGTCTCCTTGCTGTAGGAATCGATGATTCCAAGACTCTATGATGTTGAGGAGTTGACTAATAATCAGAGACAATGTTACATCTGCACTCAGAGAGGACATACTAGATGGTTCAACCAATGAGGAAGTATGGGTAGACCTTAA
>NC_057717.1:53925184-53929708 GCF_004010195.1 Chiloscyllium plagiosum
CTGCACATTGCCACAATAACATAAGAGTTCATTCAGCACCTCACGCTGGTTTCACAGGATTATGAGGAAGCAATTCAGCCCATTGATACAATTGGAGAAGAACAGTGACAGCCCATTCAGTGCCTCCAGTCTATTACTCAGGAAGAGAGGGAGTATAGTGTGATGGACCACACCAGAGCCCCTCGAAAATATTTGATGGCAATCGCCTAGACTCTAATATTTTCATATTTCAAAGGAAATGTAAACTGTCTGTTCCAGATGCAATGTGAATGGTCAAACTATTTGGTGAGAAGCAAAACACCATTTATTTAAACACGGAACATAAAATGAAACCAAAGAAAGGGGAATTTAGAATAACATAATTCTATTGGCCAAGTTGACAGAATAATAGATCTAGGAACTATTCCTAATGAACTGTTCCAATATAGGAAAATCGCATAAACACAACCCTTGGCAAAAAGGGATATTCAGACACAGATTGTCACAAATATTTCTCCAATCCAGGAATTGAAAACAGCATCAAGAGAAAATTCATACAGAGTAGCAGCCAGGAGATCGTCACTGAAGCTTCCAACTCTGTGTTGACCCCATTAGTTTCTGATGTTACTGAGAAACCAAAACCCAGAGACCCTAATCTGTGAGAGCTGGCCACACCTATTCAGGCTGCATTAAAACAACACCAAGGCCTCCCTAGTTGTTTACTCCAGTGGTCTTAACTAGCCAGCTTGGTAACTATAGCTCAATCTCTCTTAAAAGAAACCAGGACAAAATAACCTCTTAAAAATGCAGCATCATCACACTTGTCAGTATATCGAGCAGTCAAACAGGAACCAGGGATAACCCAGTTAGGCCCTTGGCCCTGTCCAATCGGACGAGGAAGAAGCCAGTCAGTCCGTTGAGTCACTGACACATCAATAGGATGACGACATTCAGACCCTTGAGCCACTAAAAAAGGAACAGGAAGAGTCCATTCCCCCTCAACGCACTTACACAGGGACAGAATGAGATAATTGATGCTGATTCCTGATGAATGGCTTATGCCCGAAACATCAATTCTCCCGCTTCTCGGATGCTGCCTGACCTGCTATGTTTTTCCAGCAATCCATTCTCTATTCCAATCTCCAACATCGGCAGTCCTCACTGTCTCCTAACAGATGCTCTGACGTGATGAACAAGTGGGCCAGAGGCTGCACAGACAGACTGCTCCACATTGTTCCTCCTGGCTCGTGATATACACGTGGGACTTTAACGTGGTTTTCTAGTGGTGAGCAGGGAAGCCATATGTCTTGTGTGAAATCTCAAGAAGGCATCTTTCATCTCCGAGAAGGCATACTGGTGTTCTCTATGTAGGGCGGAAGCTGGTGAGAATGGCTACCTGTTTCAGATGGAAGGTGTTGTGGCTGCTTTTGGTGTTTGTAAGCAACATGCATTCAGTACGGGTTCACACGCCGACTGCACAATAACATTGGGAGAGTTCATCTAGACATATAAACTATTAGGAAAGTCACGATAGACTGATGCATCGACTCTCTAAGTTCAAATAATGATGATATTATTCATGTTGATCTTGTCTAGTTCATGTCCTGTTCAGTGTAACCTGTATGCCTTACTCTGTACAAGTTTATTTTCTCTCAATGATCTGTATAGCCATGCTTCCTCCACTGCTCATATATAAAATGTTTCCCTGTACTGAGTTACACGTGGCAATAAATCAAACCAATTAATCCTGCGTAAAATATGGTATTTCTCACCATATCAATGTCTCTTTTGGAAATAAGTGATCACTGCCATTCCTCTTGTTTCAGCATCACCATTCCTTCATCTCTCACATCTCTACAGATTAAACACTCCGCGTCTTCACTCTAATCTCATGTTACCATCATCCGTGTCTGTGGTAAGGAGATCATTCCTTACAAAGGAGATCAAATCTGTACAGAGTGCCTCAAATGCTCTCTCAGCAAGGCTTTACAACAGCAGGAAAATGGCTTTACTTATGTACTCGAATCATCTTACAGTGAAGGACAGCATACCATTGTCTGCACCCATTACGTTCACAGGGTTTGATTCAGAGCAGTCCGCATAGACTTGTGAGTAGGAGATCATGCTTCCCAAATTTGTTAGAGTTCTTTAATGAAGAGACCAAGAAAGTTGACGAGGGCAGAGCGGCAGGCGTGGCCTCTGGATTTCAGTAAGACTTTGATAAGTTTCCACATGGCAGGCTGGTCAGGAAGTTTCCATCACGTGGAATGCTGGGGGTACTGACCAATTGGATACACAGTTGGGTTGTGATAGGAAGCAGAGAGTTTAGTGCAAGGATGTTTGTCAGACTGGAGGCTGGGTCCATTGCTGTTTGTTATCTATGATTGGGTTGAGAATGTACAAGGCATGATTAGTAAGTTTGCAGATGACTCTAAAGTAATTGGGGGCATGATCAGTGAAGAAGTTTATCAGAAATTGCAGCAGGTCCTTAATCAGGTGGGAAATGGGCCAAGAAATGGTAAATGGAATTTAATACAGAAGTGTGAGGTCTTGCATTTTGGAAACACAAATCAAGGTAGGAGTTTCATGGTGAATGGAAGGATCTTAAGGGGTGTAGTGGGTAGAGAGACCTTGGTGTTCAGGTGTACACATTTCTCTTTGAGTGCAGTCAAAGGTAGACAGGGCACTGAAGAAGGCTTTTGGAACATTGGCCTTCATCAGGCAGGATATTAAGTATAGACGTTGGGAATTTATTTTGCAGTTACCCAGGACTTTGGAAAGGCCGCACTTAGAGTAATGTATTCAGTTTTGTCACGTTGTTATAGGGAGCATATTATTACATTAGAATGAGTGCAGAAGAAATTTACAAAGACGTTGCCAGGATCCAATGGTCTGAGTTATAGGGAGCGTTTGGACAAGCTAGGACATTTTATTTAGCGTGTAGGAGACTGAGGGAGTCCTTCTAGAGCTGTATAAGATCACGAGGGGGATGGATAGGGTTAATGCTCTCAGCCTTTTTCCAAGGTGTAGAGAATCAACGACTGGATGGGATAAGTTTAAGGTTAAAGGGGAAGGAATAAAAGGGAACCCGAGGGGCCACTTCTTTATACAGAGAATGGTACGTGGATGAGCTGCCAGCAGATGTGGTTGGTGGGAGGTACATTAACAACATTTCAAACGCATTTGGATAAACATGTGGATAGGAAAGGACTGGAAGGATATGGGCCAGCTGCAGGGAAATGGGGTGAGTGTGCATGGAAATTTACAAGGTGGAGTGGAAACCCTCTATTAATTAAAATCAAGCAACCAGAAAAGCTCGCCTCACCTCGTAAACTGTTAAAATTTGAGCGACACAGATATCCTACATTCCACTATTTAAACAAAAAATAACAAGTTAGTTTCTTAACGTTAATAGTGAAAACTAAACAAAAACTATTCACAAATGCAAGCCCCTCTTTTCTTAGCTACTTACTATCTGACTTCAATTCTGTATAAATATGCTCGTCGAATTACTCACATATTAAACATTACAATCTCAAACGCACACAGAATCCATCTTCCCTGCTGTGCTAACCCTTCCAGCTGCTGATCTCCCTGGGTCATTTTTTTTATTGCAAGTAGCTTTTAAATGGACATGTATCATTGATAGAAAATGTTTGAGATGGCCAGTTAGCACTCCTGCTCTACAGCAGTTACTCTGCTGTTGGATGGCAGTGGCTCTCCCTCTAATGTTCAAAATGCTGAATTTATATACTTCCCATGATACAATAATTCTCACAATTTGATTTCTTTCCAGGTGTCCAAACAATAATATTCAAATTCCGTTGGCTTATTGTATCCTGAGCGTTATTTAAACTCTTTGGTTGCATTTCAATTGTTGTCAAAACAGCAACCAAAACTCAGGTATCCATTTCCAAGCTAATGGTGACATATGGAACAGGCTGATCTTTAGCAGGCATCTGTGGCTGTACTTTCTATTCAGCAAAACCCGTTCTGTCTTGAAGTGAGCGGGCATGCTTTCGGCTTCATAACATCTCCCCTCTTCAGAAAAAAAAACATGGACTAGCAGAATGAAAAGATGGCTTCATTTCTTTTCCTCTAATTCTTTATCCCATTATTATGAATTACAAAAGTATGAATCTCAGTCACACCATTCATATTAATTCTGCACAAAAATATAACACTGCAATAAGTCAAATCTTATCTAAACATTTTCCTTTAAATCTGCGATAACACATCTGCTATCACATTTTAGGACCAACTGCATGTACATTTAATAAATTTAAAGTCGGTAAAGTAGGATTCCAATTAGGTATTCTCATATTCTGACCTTTAAATATTCAAAAAATGCGAGAGTTTGTCGTTATCCACAACCATCTCCGACAATTTGTTTGTCATACATAAACATTAAAATATTATCAGTCCAGTGCGAAACTTAATCATTCTTTTTCAATAATGGAGTTTTTGTATTTTTTTCTGGTGAATATTGAGTTTTTTTCAACAAGTAGCCAATTGGCCATTCAATTCCATCATCATCTTTCTGCA
>NC_057717.1:53930524-53933918 GCF_004010195.1 Chiloscyllium plagiosum
AGCTAAAACTGGTGCGGTGATTAATCCTGATTTAAAATTCTCAAATGCCTCCTGGCATTGTTCTGTCCACCACAATTCTGTGTTCTTCTTCAGTAAATCCAGCAGTGGTGCCAATACGCTGCTGAAGTTTGGAACAAACTTCCGATAGAATCCACTCAGTTCCAAAAACCGAAGCACCTCTTTCTTTGAGGATGGTCGTGGAAATTCCTCAAAGCCCTTTGTCTTTGTGTTCCATGGGGGCAACCTTCCATGGCCAATGTAATGTCCCAGGAACGTCCTCTCTGCTTTCGAAACTTCTGTTTTCTTTAAGTTTATTCCCAAGTTTGCTTCTTGTAATCGTTCAATATGCTCTGCCAACTGTAACATGTGCGCTTTCAATCACTTGCCAAAGATCACTACATCATGCAGATAAGCTGCACAATGTGTTCATCTGGCCACAGCTCTTTTCCTCAGTCTTCAATGTTTCTGGAGCATTATTCATTCACATGACATTCCCTAACATTGATTTGTCATATCCGGTATCTTCACCAAATATTTTAACTGACTCAACATTTTTTTTAATTTGTAAGGGGCCACTAAACCTGACTTTCAAGGGATTTCCTACCACTGGTGGCAATACTAATAAATCATCCCCACGGGAAATCGGCAAAGTTTCAGAGTTTTTAACCTGCCACCTGCTTCACTCTCTCCTGTGCCCACTTCAGCTGCTGTTTAGCTAACTCACCTACTCCATCTAATTTCTCCCTCACCTCAGATACATAATCCAAGTATGCCTTTGGTCCTGTCTATTTATATTTAATTAATTTCAAATGACCTCTCAGTACATGTACGAATATTAACTCAAAGGATGGAAAGTGAGTAGATTTATTTGCGCCATCTCTAATGACAAACAATATAATGAGACGCCTTTATTCCAATCATTCGGGTAATTCTGACAGTACGCTGTTAATATTGTCTTCAGTGTCTAATGCCAACTTTCCAAGGCCCTCTGGGATTCGGGATGCGATGCACTTGATTTAAACTGCGGTGTGCCGAAGCTATCCATGACGTCCTTTAACAAACGATTGGTAAAATGAGATCCTTGATCTGACTGAATCACACTGCGTAGCCCACAGTGAGTAAAGGTACCTACCAACTTCTCTACCTCCCTTTTTACCTTAACATCCCATAATGGAATTATCCATGGAAATCGGGTAGACACATCGATTATGACCAGCAGATATTGGTTTCCACTTTTATTATAGAAAGGAGAGCTCCACAATTGATCATAACACACGTGAAAGGTTCTTCGAATACAGGAATTGGCAACAAAGGAGCTGGTTTTATTACTGCTCGTGACGTACCTACCATTTGGAATGTATGACATATACAACAAAAATTAACCACGTCATTGTGCATTCCAGCCACGAGAAATGCTTTAGCCGAGTATTCTATGCATCAACTCCTTTGGCTTTTTCTTTCGGTTTTCCTTCCTGTTGTAACGTATGACAGTGGGATCTTGTTACTTGATAGTCTGGAAAAATCCCTGGGTATTTTTATTTTAATTCCCCTGTTCCCTGGTCTTACTTTTGCTTCTCCACCACTTCTCCCACCTTGGATCCTGCTAAGTCATTCCCAAGAACAAACTGTATTCCTGGAACTGACACTCTCTCTCTCACTCACTCTCACTGTTACTTCCCCAATCTTGATTTGGCACTCCACCTAATGTTACACAAAGGAATGCTTAATTTCTGTCCCCATTTCACAAATTATCACGCTGTTGAATGACATGTCAGAAAAAGTGAAAATACTTCCATCTCTTACTATTAGAGGTGGCGGGAAAGTGAGGACTGCAGATGCTGGACATCAGAGTTGAAAAGTGTGGGGCTGGAAAAGCACAACAGCATCCGAGGGGCAGGAGAGTTGACGTTCAGGCATCAGTCCTTCATCAGGAAAGTGGGAGGCAAGGAAGGGGGAAAGGGCTGAGAATTAAATAGGAGGTTGGGGGTGGAGTTGGGTGGAAGGTAGCTTAGAAGGCGATGGGTTGATATAGGTGGGGTCAGATGATGATAGGTCGGAGAGGAGGGTAAAGTGGATAGGTGGTAGGACAGCAGAAACCGTCAAACTATACAGCATCAACGTAGACTTCACCAATTTCCAAATCGCCCGTCCCCCAACCTCATCCCAGATCCAACCGTTCAAATTAGCACTGCCCTCTTGAGCTGTTCTAACTGTCCATCTTCCTTCCCATCTGTACAATCCACCCTCCCCTCTGACATATCACTAACACTCCTACCTACATCTTCCTATCACCCTCCCAGTGACCCTGCCATCGGCCCCGCTCCTACCCTCCTATTTATCTTTCAGCCCCCTTGTCCCACCGCCATATTCCCGATTTATGCCTGAGTTTATCCCTGATACGTGGATTGTCCTTCTCTTCGAATGCTGCCTAATCTGTTGGGCCTTTCCAGCTCCTCACTTCTCAACTATTAGAAACTGAACAGATCCCATTTCTTGCAAAATTATAACTTCTTGTCCTCCCCTCACACCCCATTTTTTCTTCGTGGGTTTACTTACAGAGGCAAATTCTTTACAGAGATCAGGCACTGACTCTATACACAGCCCCTGCCTAGGCTGTACACTCTCCTGCAGCTCCTCCGCTCCACTTGGGGTCTCCTTTACCAGGTTCACTAATGCCACTGGGCTTCAACTCTTTTACCACATATTTTCCCAAAGTATCTTCCTTCAACGCACAGCACTGTGCCTCCCAGTTTCCTGCAGGGAAAACAGTTTTCCCAGTGCCCTTCTGAAACCATTCGTACTGTAATTTTATGTGTTCCACTACGTTATAGCGAGACTTGAGGCCTTTCACTTCCTTTCAAACACTTTGGGCTTTTTTTCCACCTGTGGTAAACTATTGCCAGTGTGCTTTACTCTATCTTTTGTAGTGTAGGATCTCCCCTTCTCCCAATTTCTCTCCCTCACAAGATGAAAATCCTCCCAGAAGCTAAATTTCATCTCATGAACCAATGCATATAAACTGCCATTTCTGCTGCGCTTCTCACTTCTTGAACTTCCTGTTCATTCACATGAAATCTTACCATCTCTGGAAGTGAGTCTTTAAATTCGTCCAGCAGAATAATCTCCCATCGGGCCTCACAGGTCTTATCTATTTTGAAGGCCTGCACCTATTTATCAAAATGACTGTGATTAATTCTTTCAAACTCATTATAAGTCTGACCTGGTTCCGTCTCTATAGTTCTGAACCGCTCTCTATATTCTTCTATCACCAATTCATAAGCACTCAAAATAGCCCGTTTGACATCTGCATAATCTCTTGCTCCCTCATGTGACAGAACTACACATACCTCTCAAGCTGTGCCAACCATCTTAGTCTGAACTAGCATTACCCACA
>NC_057717.1:53934408-53936297 GCF_004010195.1 Chiloscyllium plagiosum
TGGTTTCCACTTTTACTTTAGAAAGGGGAGCTCCACAATTAATCATAAGCCACGTGAAAGGTTCTACGAATACAGGAATTGGCAAGAAAGGTGCTGGTTTTATTACTACCTGTTACTTACCTACCTTTTTCAATCTCTCTCTTTATCTTCTAACTCCAGTTACCCCACTTGCAATTTAAGTTTTTTTCCAACTCGACTGCAGTTTCCTGCTTCTCTGATACACCAAAGTGCTTGACCAACTCCATTATGGTGATAGCTTTCCTTTTGTCCCTGGTGAAACCCAATTCTAATCTACATGTTAATTCTAAAAGTATGCCCTTCCTATGTCTTTCTAAACATTGTCGGCAAACTTGTGAATCGTCTTCAAACCTCAGAACCTCTTTAATAACGTTAAAATCCATTTCTTTTAATTTAACCAACCACAAGGAAGCAAAATTAAATGAATTTTGTCACCTGTTTTATTTGAAGATCTAGGTCACTAACTGCCAATTGATGGAATCTGCTGGGACCTTTTGTACCCCAAATCTGTTCAAATCCCATACGACAAGCACTCAAACCGTTATGATGTCGATGTATAACCCCTCTGTTAATTAAAACCACACAGCCAGAAAAGCTCACCTCGCCACGTAATCTGTTAAAAGGTGAATGACAGAGAAGTCCCAAATTCCACTATTAAGAGAAAAATAACCATTTATAAGTATGTAAGTGAGCTCGCTGAGCTTGAAGATTTGTTTTCAGATGTTTCGTCACAATGACTAAGTAACATCATCAGGGAGAGTCTCTGGTGACACACTGTTGGTATGTCCTGTCTTTCCATTTATAGGTCTTGGTTTCTTAAGGTGCATGATGTTATTTCCAGTTTTTTTCAAGAGAAGGTAGACAGGATCTAAATTGATGTGTTTATTGATGTACTTCTGGCTAGAATGTCATGCCTCTCAGAAGTTTCGTGCGTGGCTTTGTCCTAGGAAGTGTGTGTTGTCACAGTCAATGTGGTGTCCTTCTTTGTGATAGTGGGTCATGTCTTTTGATGGCCACTTTGTGTTCATATGTCCTGCTAGCACGACAACAGGACAGTTTGAAATGGAGGAAAAATGATTTTATATACACTGTTTAATCAGTGTGTGTTCAGATAAATAAAATTTTTCATATGTGTACAACACATTCTGAATGAACAACGGAGATACAGTTAACGAAAAATGATGCACATGATGTATAAAATTTATAAAGCATTAAAACATTATTTGATCATCATCTGAAGTGATACCTTCCCTTTAAGAAATCCATCAATTATTCTTCGTGACCCATCTCTCAAAACTCCTCCTTTCAGTTTATATCTAATGTTCTCTTCAAGATGTAATGCGGTTATAATTAAGCAATGTAACTACAAAGACATGCGGGAGGAGCTGGCCCGAGTTAATTGGAAGGGGAGCTGAGCAGGAAAGACCATGGAGCAGCAATGGCAGGAGTTTCTCGGGATACGTCGGAAGATAATACCAGAAATGCAACCCCAAGAAGATGAAACATACTCATGGGAGGACAAGGCAGCCATGAGTAATAAGGCCTCAGACCAAAAGAGAAAACATACAATGTGGTGAAGATGATTGGGAATCCAGAGAATTCAATGGCTCTGAAACTACATAAGGCTGGCATCACTGACACTACAGGGTCCAAGGAAGTTCCTGTGGAGTGAAGAGTGAGGCTTTTGCTCAGAAGTCTTTGACAAGGAGGTTGAGTGAAGTGATTACGCCACAGTTGAAGAGGGTGAAGACATGACTGCCCAGCTGGTTCAGTGTGCTACGTGCTTGATGTGGGAGGTCAACCACTCTGGTCTGTCTGGCTCGTTTAAGTGTGGAAAGTGTGTGCACGTTCAGCTACTGACCGAGCATGTT
>NC_057717.1:53936805-53957540 GCF_004010195.1 Chiloscyllium plagiosum
ACAAACTGGATGTTTAAGAAGGAAATTGAAGGGAAAGTTAGAACAAGGGAAGTCAAGAAAGACAACTGTATCAATGAAGCAGAAAACGCAAAAAGGGATCATACTGTCAGGTTGCGTGAAGTAGGAGTTGATGAGAAGAGTGAGGGCAGTAACAAATTTAAAAAATACTTTAAATATGAATGCACGAAGCATGATAAATAAGATGGATGAGCTTGAGGTTCTTTTGAAAATTGGCAGATACCATATTCTGGTGATAACTGAGACGTGGCTTCAAGTGGACAGTGTTTGCTAAATGAATATTCAAGGCTACACGTGCTATCGTAAGGACAGACTGACGGGCAGACGGGGTGGAATGGCCCTGTTGGTAAGAGGTGATATTCAGTCCCTTGTGCGGGGGGAACCTAGAGTCAGGGGATGTAGAGTCAGTGTGGATAGAACTGAGAAATTCTAAGCGTAAAAAGACCCTCTTGGGAGTCATCTACAGGCCCCCAAACAGTAGTCTGGATGTCGGATATAAGTGAAATCAGGAGCTGAAATTGGCCTGGCACAAAGATATTACTGCAGTTGTTATTGGGGATTTCAACATGCAGGTAGACTGGGAGAATCAGGATTGTATTGGACCCCAAGAAAGAGACTTTGGGGAGTGCTCAGAGATGGATTCTTAGAACAGCTGGTGCTGGAGCCGACCAGGGAGAAGGCAATGCCGGATCTGGTATTGTGCAACGAACCAGAATTGATCAGGGACCTCGAAGTGAAGGAGCCATTGGGAAGTAGTGACCATAATCCAATAAGTTTCAATCTGCAATTTGAGGGGAGAGAGTACAATCGGAAGTGACAATATTTCTGTTGAATAAAGGGAATAATGGAGCTATGAGGGTGGAGCTGACCAAAGTTCAATGGTGCAATACCTTAGCAGGGATGACAGTGGAAGAACAATGGCAGATACCTCAGTGTATAATGCAGAAGATGCAGGATCAGTTCATTCCAAAAAGGAAGAAAGATCCTAGGAGGAGTCATGGGTGGCCGCGGCTGACGAGGGAAGTTAAGAAACATATAAAGTTAAAAGAGAAAAAGTATAATACATCAAAGATAAGTGGGAGAACAGAGGACTGGGAAGCTTTTAAAGACCAACAGAGGATTACTAAGAAGGAAATATGCAGAGAAAAAAAAAAGAGGTACGAAGGTAAACTGGCCAAAAATATAAAGGAGGATAGTAAAAGCTTTTTTAGGTGTGTGAAAGGCAAAAAAACAAAATGGTTAAGACTAAAATTGGGCCATTGAAGACAGAAACAGGGGAATATATTACGGGGAACAAAGAAATGGCAGAAGATTTGAATTGGTACTTCGGATCTGTGTTCACTTGGCAAGACACAAACAATCCCTGAGGTAACAGTGGCTGAAGGACCTGAACTTAAGGGAATTTATATTTGCCAGGAATTGGTGTTGGAGAGACTGTTAGGTCTGAAGATTGATAAGTCCCCGGTGCTTGATGGTCTAGAACCCGGGTACTGAAGGAGTTGGCTCGAGGAATCGTGGATGCGTTGGTAATTGTTTTTCAGAGTTCGATAGATTCGGGATCAGTTCCTGCGGATTGAAGGGTGACTAATGTTGGACCACTTTTTAAGAAAGGTGGGAGAGAGAAAACAGGAAATTATAGACCAGTTAGTCTGACATCAGTGGTGGGAAAGATGCTGGAGTCGGTTATAAAGGATGAAATTACGACACATCTGGATAGTAGTAACAGGATAGGTCAGAGTCAGCATGGATGGATGAAGGGGCAATCATGCTTGACTAAACTTCTGGAATGTTTTGAGGATGTAACTCTGAAGATGGACATGGGAGATACAGTAGATGTAGTGTACCTGGACTTTCAGAAAGCTTTTGATGAAGTCCTACATAGGAGGTTAGTGAGCAAAATTAGGGCGCATGGTATTGGGAGCAAAGTACTAACTTAGACTGAAAGTTGGTTGGCTGACAGGAAACAAAGAGTAGTGATAAACAGCTCTATTTTGGAATGGCAGGCAGTGACCAGTGGGTATTGCAGGGATCAGTGCTGGGACCGCAGCTTTTTACAATATATATTAATGATATAGAAGATGGTATTAGTAATAACATTAACAAATTTGCTGATGATACTAAGCTGGGTGGCAGGGTAAAATGTGAGGTGGATGTTGGGAGATTACAGGGTGACCTGAACAGGTTAGGTGAGTGGTCAGTTCCATGGCAGATGCAGTTTAATTTGGATAAATGTATGGTTATCCACTTTGGTGGCAAGAACAGGAAGGCAGATTACCTACCAAAATGGAAACAAATTAGGTAAAGGGGCAGTACAAAGATACCTGGGTGTTCTTGTACACCAATCAATGAAGGTAAGCATGCAGGTACAGCAGGTAGTGAAGAAGGCTAATACATTGCTGCCCTTCATAGCAAGAGTAATTGAGTATAAAAGCAAAGAGGTTCTTCTGCAGCTGTACAGGGCCCTGGTGAGACCACACCTGGAGTATTGTGTGCAGTTCTGGTCTCCAAATTTGAGGAAATACATTCTGGCTATTAAGGGAGTGCAGCGTAGGTTCACAAGGTCAATTCCTGGAATGCAGAACTACCTTACGCTGAAAGACTGGAGCGACTGGGCTTGTATACTCTTGAGTTTAGAAGACTGAGAGGGGATCTGATTGAGACATGTAAGATTATTAAAGGAGTGGACACTCTGGAGGCAGGACACAGCTTAAAAATATTGGGTAGACCATTTAGGACAGAGATGAGGAGAAACGTCTTCACCCAGAGAGTGGTGGCTGTGTGAAATGCTCTGCCCCAGAGGGCAGTGTTTGCCCAGTCTCCAGATTCATTTAAGAAAGAGTTGGATGGAGCACTTAGGGATAGTGGAATCGTGGGTTATGGAGATAAGGCAGGAAGAGGATACTCATTAGGAATGATCAGCCATGATCATATTGAATAAGTATTTCCACATCAGAAACCAGGTTAGGTCACTGAGTGCAGGGCTGATGGGTGAATGGGTCTCAGTGAGAATTGGGGAACTGACAACAGAATTGCATTGCAGATATTGCAGCTCGAAACTGCGTATTCATGTAGTGCTGTAGACCACAGCAGCAGGAGAAGCAGACCTGCATTCAACCACAACCTGTAACTTTTTGCCAGGGTAACTCCTCAGTCTATCATTACCATCAACACCATCTATGGCTCAGTGACGAGCGTGGGTGAACATGTCAGAGTCAGAATCACATGAACTTTAACCTGATGCTAACTCATTAAAGCTACCGGACTTGACCAACAGATCTCAACGAAGCCCTGCAGTTCTGCCACAGTCAGTCATAAATGGTGTGGACGATTAAACAAATGACTGGAGGAGAGGGCTCCACAAACATCCCCATCCTAAATAATGGAACAGACCTGCACATCAGTGTAAAAGAGAAGGATGTTTTATCTGCACCATCTTCTGTCAGACGTGTTGAGTCGATGATACAGCTCACCCTCATCATGATGCCAACAAAATCACAGATGCCAGTCTTCAATTAATTTGATTCGCTGCACGTGACATGACGAAACAGCTGAACAAATAGATACGACAAAGGCAATGGGTCCTGACTCCACTCCTGCAATGGGACTGCAAACTTGTGCTGCACAACAAGCCGTGTCCCTGGGGAAGCTGTTTCATTCCAGGTACAACTCTGACATCTCCCTGGCAATGTGGAAAATTATTCAGCTGTGTCCTGTCCAATAAGACGGGAAATATTACAAACTGACCAATTACTATCACCTTAGTCCCATCATGACAGCCAAATTGGTGAGAGTTCTTTTTGACAGAATGTCAAGCAGCACAGAAGTAACCTGTTCAGTATGCTTTCTGATAGATACCCATGTGGAGATGGTGCTGTGGAAATGTCACTGGATTACTAATCTAGACCAGGGCTAATGCTCTGGCAGCGGGTGGAAGTTAAAAGCAGTTAATAAAATATCGAGATCTAAAATCTGGTGTCAGTAACAGTGACCTTGAAGCCAATATGGATACAGAATTTCCTTCTCCATTGTACTTTTAGGAAGTGAATCTCCCGGGATTTCCTGGGCTGGCCTAAAACTGACTCCAAAGACCCTGACATGTGATAAAATTTCAATGGTCTCTGAAACGGTCAATCAAGGCACTCATTTGTATCAAACTACTCCGAGGTCTGAAAGGATGAAAACGGACAGAACATCCGGCCTCAGCATCAGGGACGGAAAAGGGAATGGGAACACAGTCCTGTCGACACTGCAGAGACCTCCTTCCTAACATCTGAGAGCTTGTGACAACATTTACCGAGCTTTCCCACAGACTGCACAGAAACAGAGGGAAAGGAGTAGGTCATACAACACTTTGAGCCTCCCCATTCTAGTTCATGAAAAAAATCTCCGCAATGCACATACCCCACACGATATACATATCCGTTAATGTGAGTAACCTTGGGAAGCTATAAAATAGGAAGAGCAGTAGTACAGCGAGTTTGCAACCCATTCAATGAAATGATGGTTGGCCCTTAATTTCCTCACTGTACTCCTGTAATCCATATTTATAATCAGTGTCTTGGTTTCCAGGTGCGAGAGAATTCCCCAAGTTCCCCAGTCAGTGAGTACAGGCATTTATTCTCATCGCAATGCAGAGTGACCTGCCTGTACCAGCCAGGGGAATTATCATCCCTGCTTCCAATCTGTCTCACCCTGTCAGACTTTTGTATATTTCACCGATTTCTCCACTCATTTTCCTAAACCCTATGGAATACTGGCCCAGTCACCACAAAGTCGGCTCCCACAACAAGCTCGCCAACCCAGAGATCAATGTGGTCATTTCCACTGCTCTCTGTCAATGTCAGGTTTGTCTTTTATTACGTATGGTGATGAGAACTGTCCACAATACCGCACAATGTTTGAGATGATGTCTCACCAAGGCCCTGTACAACTATAGTAAGACACCCTTTCTCCTGGACTCACATCCCCCTGAAATGAAGGTCAGCATTTATCTTCTTAACTGCTTTCTTTCCTGCAATATTGCTTTCAGTGACTGGTGTACAAGGAGATCCAGATCCTTTTCAATGTCATAGCTCCCCACTTGCTGGTTGTATATATACTGGTAAGGGTGGCAATGTCATGCCCAGTATTGACTTCTGGTTAGAGAACTCACTGCGCTGCAGGGATCTCAGAGGTTTACGCAGAAGGAAACAACAAAAAGGAGCATACGTCCCTTTGTAGATCAACATGTTTCAACCAATCCTTTTCAAATGGCAGGCTGCCAATTTATCGTTTCCACCAAAGGGCACACCATCACCTCTATCCACATTGTTCTCCATCTGTCAAGTATTTACCCATTCACTCCATTGTCTTAATCTTCTCGGTGCTTTTTTACAACCACCTCACCCACTCACAATCCCACATCCGTTAGTGCTGTCAGCAGGATGGGATATATTGTATCTGATTCCAGCAACCAAATGTTTAAAGGGCATTGTGGACAGCTGGGCCCCAAGCACCGATCCCTGCGACACCTCAGCAACCATCCTTTGTTAATTTCTATTTATTTATTTCGTGAATCTGGGTGTCACTGGTTGGGCCAGCGTTTATTGTCTGTCCCCAATAGCCCTTCAGAAGATGGTGGTGAGCTGCCATGTTGAACACTGCAGTCCACCTGCTGTGATTGACCTCCAATGCCATTAGGGAGGGAATCCCAGGATTCTGACCCAGCGACTATGAAGGAGTGGTGATATATTTCCAAGTCAGGATGTTGAATGTCTTGGAGGGGAACTTAAAGATAATTGTATTTCCATTCATCTGCAGCCCTTGTCCTTCTAGATTGACTTGGTCGTGTATTGGGAAGATGGTCTCTGGAGATCTTTGGTGAATCATTTCACTGCAGCATATAGATAGTAAAACACTGCTGCTGCTGAGCGTTGATGGTGGAGCATTGTGGGTGTAGGGACAATCAAACTGGCTGCTTTGTCCTGGATGATATAAAGCTTCTTGCGTGTTGTTGGGGCTGCACTCATACAGGCAAATTGGGAGTCTTCTATCACACTTCTGACTTATGTATTGGAGATGATGGACAGACTTTTGGAAATCAGGATGTGAGTTACTCGCCACAGTATTTCGAGCTTCGGACCTGCTCTTGTAGTTACTGTGTTTATGTGGCGAGACCAGTGAGTTTCTGAGCAATGATTACCCACCAGGACTTTGATACTGGGGGGTTCAGTGATAGTAACACCATTGAATACCAAGGGGCAGGTTAGATTGTATTTTATTGGTGATGGTCACGGTCTGGCATTTGTGTGGCCTGTATATTACTTGCCACTTGTCAGCCTGGATACTGTCCAGACCTTGTTGCATTTGAACATGGACTGCTTCAGTATCTGAGGAGCCACAAATGTTTCAGAACATTGTACAATCATTGGCGAACATCCCAACTTCTGACCTTAAAATAGAAGGAAGGTCATTGATGAAGCAGCCCTGAAGAAGTTTTCGGCCACTGCTCAAGGGACTCCTACAGACCTGGAGCTGAGTTGACTGACCTTCATCCACCATGACCATCGTCATACGTGTTAGTTATGATTCTAACCAGCGGGGAGTTTGCCTCTGATACCCATTGATTCCAGATTTGTTAAGGCCCTTGATACCACACTTGGTCGAAGGCAGCCTCGCTTTAAAGGGCTGTCACTCTCACCCCACTTCTGGAATTCAGCTCTTTTGTCCATGTTTGAACAACGGTACTGAGGTCAGGAGCTGAGTGGCCCTGGTGGAGCCCACACTGGTCGTCATTGAGAAGGTTATTGCTGAGCAGGTTGCTGCTTAAAAGCACTGAGACCTTCCATCACTTTACTGAGGATCGACAGTAGACTGATGGAGTGGTAATTGGCCGGATTGGATTTGCTTTGCTTTATATATACAGGAGATACTTGGGGTAATTTTCTACATAATCGGGGAAAGCCATTGTTGTAACTGTATTGAAACAGTTTGGCTAGGGGAATGGCAAGTTCTGGAGCACAAGTCTTCAGTACTATTGCCAGAATGTTGTCAGATTATGGACCCTGTGGAGTATCCAGTATCTCCAATCGTTTCTGGATATCGCGTGGACTGAATCAGATTGATTGATGACTGGTAACTGAATTGCAGAGGACCACTGGAGGAGACTGAAATGGATCATCCACTCAGCACTTCTGACTGAAGATTGTTGCGAATGCATCAGCCTTATCTTATAAATTGAAGTGCTGGGCTCTTCCATCATGGAGGAAGGGGTTATTTGTGGAATCTCTTCCTCCAGTGAATTGTTTAATTGTCCTTCCACATCTAGTCAACGTTTCTTGACTAGATGTGGAAGGACTGCAGAGCTTAGATCTGAATTGTTGCTTGTGGGATCACTTAGCTCTGTCTATCACTTCCTGCTTATGCTGTTTCGTGCACAGGTAGTCCTTTTTGTTGGCTTCACCAGGCTGACACCTCATTGTCAGGTATGCCTGGTGCTGCTCCTGCCATCCTGCACATTCCATTGAAGCAATGTTGATCCTCTGGATTGATGGCAATTGTTGCGAGGGGGATACGCCGGGCCATGAGGTTATGTGGGTGTACACTTTTGCTGCTATTGATGACCAACAACACCTTTTGGACATCCATACTTGAACTGCTAGATCTGTTAGAGTTCTGCCCTATTTAGCACCGTGATAGTACCATCCAAAATGGTGGAGGGTATTCTCAATGTGCAGGCGTGACTTTGTCTCCACAATGACTATGCGGTGGTCACTCTTACCGATACTGCCATGGACAGATACTTCTGCAACTGGCAGATTAGTAAGGCTGTGGTCAAGTATGTATTTTCCTCTTGTTGGTTCCTTCACCACCTGCACCCAGTTATATCCTTTAGGACCCGGCCAGCTCGATCTGTAATTCTCTAGCTGAGATACTGTTGGTGGTGAACATTGAAATCCCCCACCCAGAGTACATCTTGCGTCCGTGCTACCCTCTGTGCTTCCTCCAAGTGTTGGTCTGCATGGAGGTGTACTGATTCATCAGTTGAGAGAGGCTGGTACATGGTAATCAGCAGGAGGTTTCCTTTCCCATGTGCAAACTAATGCCATTTGACTTTATGGGATACGGAGTCACTGTTGAGGACTCCAAGAGCAATTCCCTTCCAACTGTATCCCACTGTACCACCACTTCTGCTGTGTCCGTCCTGCTGATGAGACAGGAGATAGCTGGGGAAGGTAATGGGGAGTCTGGGACATAGTCATACTCACAGAATCATACCTTGCAGAAAATGTCAGGCTGTTACTTGACGAGTCTGTTTATTTCTATTCACTGTTTCCTTCCAGCTGTCCCATTCTCGAAACATGTCCATATATTAGCTCCAATCCACTCAGATTTGATTTTGCAAATTGGGCTTTGAGCTTTACCAACATTTTTCTAAAAGTCAAAATGTTTTACATCCATTGTTTCTCTTTCATTTGTCTCCCAGTTTGTTTCGCAAGCAAAATTACCATTTCATAAACTATGTTAGTGTTAGTTTTAGGTAAGGGGTAAATGTAGGGGTATGTGTGGGTTGCGCTTCGGCGGGTCGGTGTGGACTTGTTGGGCCGAAATGCCTGTTTCCACACTGTAATGTAATCTAATGTTGTCTATGACCATTACTTTCAGCAACAATAATTTCTGCTAAACCATTTACTTACTATGTTTATTGTTCCATGTACTCTACCATTTTCCCACACCAGACTTGGTTTTCCTTGTATTGTTAGAAAGTTTTGTGAAGACAGAATTGAAGTAGTGGCTTCATAGTTCTGTCATTTCCCTGTTCCCCATTCTCCATTATCTTGTTTCAACCTGCAAGGAAACTGCACTTGTTTTCTCATATTTCTCACATTGACATAATTTAACAAGCTAATACAGTTCACTCTTATAACCCTTATGAATATAACTCTTCAGAAATCCATCAATTCCTGCCTTAAACTGCTCAATAATTGACCTTCCATACCATACACTCACAGGGGCATAGACTCTTTGCCAACAGAAATACAGCACGATCTGTATTAGTCCCACTTTCCGACACTAGGCCCATAACCTGGAATGTTATGACACTTTCAATTGCTCGTCCAAGTACTTTTTACCGATTGTGAGGTGATAGTTCCCCTCTTAGGAAGTAATCCCAGAACCCCACACCTCGAGGTGAAAAAATGTTTAAATCATCTCTGAACCTCAAACTCTTCACTTTAAAAGTGTGGTCCTTTGTTCTTGACCCTCTGACTAAAAGGAACAGCTGCTGTGTATCCAGCCTGTCCATGTCGCTTATAATCTTATCCTTCTGAATCACGGACTCCTCAGCCTTCTCTGCTCCAAAGTAAACAACCCGAGCTTATCCAGCCTCTCTCCATAGCTGATGTACTCCATCCCAGGGAACATCCTGGGGTATCTCCTCTGCACCCTTTCCAGTACAATCACATCCTTCCTGGAATGTGGTTCCCGGAGCTACATACAGTACTCCATTTTGGCCGAACCAAAGCCCTGTATTGCTCTTATAATTTACACCCTGATTCGGAAACGCTACAGCCAAGGTCCAACTCTTAACTAGCCCTGTATTACTCTTATAATCTACACCTTAATTAGGAAACGCTCCACCCAAGGGCCAAATCTTAACTAGCCCATTAACCAGTCCAGGAGAAAGTGAGGAATGCAGATGCTGGAGATCAGAGCTTAAAAAATGTGTTGCTGGAAAAGCGCAGCAGGTCAGGCAGCATCAAAGGAGCAGCAGAATCAACGTTTCCGGCAGAAGCCTTCTTCGGGAATCTGCCCTAAACATCGATTTTCCTGCTCCTTTGATGCTGCCTGACCTGCTGCGCTTTTCCAACAACACATTTTTAAGCATTAACCTTTCCAGTCACATTCAGGGATGTGTGGAGTAGCACAATCTGAGCTTCCCAGTGTGCTGCCATTCATTGAGTCCTGCCCTGCCTGGAACCATTTCCCAAAGTGCATCACCTCATATTTATCAGGGTTACATTCCATCTGCCATTGAAGTGCCCATCTGACCATTCCATCTGCATGTTCCTGTAACTTAAGGCCTTCCCCTCATTGCTAACCACCCAGCCAATCTTTATGTCAAACATACACTTACTTATCACACCTCCCCCACTCTCAACCTAGCTCCCTCCACATTCAGATGTATATTTTGTTATGAATAACACCAAGAATAAGAGACACAACACTGATCCCTGTGGTACACCAGGGGACACTGGTCTCCAGTCACACAAACAGCCTTCTCCCACCACCCTCTGTTTCCTGCTACTAAGACAATTTTCATTGTAACTTGCCAAGTTATCCATCATATTGTGAGATTTTACTTTATTTTTCAGTTTCCCAGGTGGAAATTTGTCAAAGGCCTTCCTACAAAACTAAATAATCGGCCTCCTCAAACTAATTCAATCAAACCCATTGGATGTGACTTCCTCCTGATAAAGTCATGATGATTATCTCTGATCAAACCTTGCAACTCTGATTGGAGTTCGATTTGCTCCTTCCCTATTTTCTCCAGTAGTTTCCTTAATAGTGATCTAATACTCGCTCGTCTATACTTCCCTGGTCTATGACTCCCACCCTTACTGTGAAGTGGAATCAAATTAGCAGTTCTCCAGTTCTCTGACACTTCCCCTATGGTCAGATTCTAATTAAAATATTCAGTCAGGGTCTTTCCTCATTTGACCCTAACAGCCGCCTGTGATATAACTCATTCAGACATGGAGATTGGTCCAAATTTATACAGAACAAAGCCTCAAATCCCTGTTCGTATTTTACATCAATCTGTTCAAGAGCTTCCAAGTCCATCTTCTTGAATTCTGTACCTGCCTCCTCCTTCTCCCAAGTAAAATAGTTGGGAAGGTCTCATGTAACAATCCATCAATGTTCTCCAGTTTGACACACAGATTGCCCCTTTGGTTTCTAATGGACACTAACTGATTGCTGATTATTCTGTTCTATTTGTGCGTGCAGAATATCGTGGGATTCTCCCTTTTCTCGCCTACTTGTACTTCTCCATGTCTCTCTGTTATTCAGTCCTTTCGATGTTTCTAAGATTCACGACAATCAACTCTCATGTTTTGAAACTCGAGATTACAGACTGAAGTTCCCAATCAGACAATCTTGCCATTTTACGGATTAATCTGGATAATACCTTTTGCAGTTCCTCTGTAGTCAATATATTCTTTAATAGATTGGGACTCCGAACGATACACAATACTCTAAGTGTAGTCTCATGAACATTCGATGCAACTGGTGCACGACATCCTCTATCTTCCAATTACATTCACATGAATGTAAACCTATTTTTTAAGTTCCCATTTGCATATGTTCTTCCCAATACCTCTCGGTTTAACTTTTCTTATGAGCTTACTGTGTGAGTTCTTTGGGAAAAAAAGCTCATGAATATCTAACTATACGTTATACATTTGTTCTTCATTGCCTATGTCCACAAGAATCAACTTCAAACCATTCCAAAAATATGTTTACCACTTCTGGGTTTCCTTCCATCGGTACATTCTCACACTCCCCAGTTATGTTATTACCTTCTATATATCACGTACCATGTTCATTGTAATCGAGTCCAACAGATACATGACTGCAGATGACAAGATAACTGGTCTGTAGTTCACCATTCTCCAAATTCATCCTTTCTTAAACTGTTGGATAATATTTATAACCTTTGCCTTGTCCTGACTGGCTAAATTACTTTCGGGAATGTGTCTGAAAATAAAGTGAAAATCCGCGATGCAATCAACATGTCTATTGCTGCTTCCTCTGAAATTCGTGTATGAAGTACATCTCATCTGTCAGATTAATAAATACTCAATCCAGCTTTCTTTTCAAAGATGACCTCAACACTGATAAGAATGATCTTAGGCTTTACTTACACAAGTCTCATGGTCACTTGGTATTTCTGGAAGAATTTCTGGACATTCTTCCATGAAGATAGACACAAAGAAACTGTTTCTTTTCCCTGCGATTTCTCTTTGTCTGCAATTAATTATCCTGAACGCGCACCAACTGTTCCACATTTGACCTTGGTTTTATTTTTTTTTCATACATTGATAGACGCTTTTTAGCAGTCTTTATGTTTTTCTTTCGTTTGCACTCTTTTTCTCTTTTTTATTTTCATCTCAGTTTCTTGATCATCCTTTGCAGGGTCCTACATTTCTCTGAATTCACTGGTTTACTGCAGCACTTGGCATTTTTCTAAGCTGCCTCCTTTCATCTAATAGGTAGATGAAGGTGGGGTTGAAAATGATAGTCGGAGCGGAGGGTGGACCAGATTGATAGGGAGGAAGGTGGACACTTAGGAACATTCAAAAGGGCTGAGCTGACTTTGAAGGTTGGAGTGGGATAAGGTGGGATTAGGGGAAATGGTGGATTCCACTATCACCCCCTGTGGTTGGAGGGTCCCAAGGCAGAGAGGAGGCTTTCTTCCTCCAGGCTTCTGATGGCTCAGGTTTGGTGATGGAGCAGATCCAGGACCCTCATGTCCTTCGCAGAGTGAGAAGGGGAGTTAAAGTGCTCAGCCACAAGGCGATGGAGTTGTTCAATGTGGCTGTCCCAGAGATGTTCTCTGAAATGATACACAAGTTGATCTCCTGCCTCGCCAATGTAGAGAAGACCTCACTGGGTTTAATGGATGCAGTAGATGAGGCATTCTGTCTCCCTTCGTCACCTATCACTTTCAACCCCACCTTCATCTACCTATCACAATCCCAGCTACCTCCCCCCTGCCGCACCCCCTTCTCATTTATCTCTCAGCCCCCTTGGCCCATAAACTTAATTCCTGATGAAGGGCGTATGACCGAAAGATCGATTTATCTGTTCTTAGTATGCTGCCTGACTGTGATTTTCCAGCACCACACTCTTCGGCTCTGATCTCCAGCATTTGTCGTCGCCACTTTTGCCTCACACTTTCATGGCTTGCATGACTCAGATTTTTCACGGTTACTTCAAATAAAACAAAAACTGCCATGTACTCAAACAGCGTAAAAGAAAACCAATACATTGTGGTCACTGTTCCCAACAGGCCCTTTCCAGAAAAAGTTTCAATTAGCTCTTCTGATCACTCAACACCAATTTCTAAATAACCTGATCTCGAGCTCAGTGCGTGACATAATGTTCATGTAAACCATCTCACACGTGGTCATGCAATCCATTTTTCGCAGCATGAGCATTCAATTGGGTTAACACAGTTTAGATATAATTTAGCAGTACATTATTACTGAAGTACCCACCAATGTGTATATCTCATTTCCTGTTTAATAACACGCTCAGCATTTGTATTGCAGCTTTCACTTTGATATATAACTCACATCAATGTTTGCTCCTCCTTGCTGTTTTTGCGCTCCACCTTACTAGATTCTGTGGAATCTGAGCGATGTGGGCTCTGGGGAGATTAACGGGCAGACATCTCTCACATCATTTATGATCTTCTCAAACTTTAATTTCTCCAGATCTCCCGTTATACCGATGGAGTAGAGAAGGACAATGATCTTCCAACAATGCTCTGTATTCCCCCAGAGAGCTGAGACAGCTCTAACCTGGGTGGGAACTTTACAGCAGGCTGGTAAAGTGTTGCTGCTGCTGTACAGAAAGAGGTCACATCTGGAGTAGTGTGTATAGAGTTAGCCTCTTCTATGAAGATAGGATGTTGTTATATTGGAAGTAGCTCAGAGAAGGTTCCCTCAACTGATTCCTGCAATGAAGATGCTCGCTTATAACGAAAGGATGATCAGGTTGACCCAGTAGCCATTGGAGTTTACAAAAATCAAAGATGAACTTATTTGAACATAGCTGACAGAAGAAGTTAACAAGTGAAGTGAATTACACAGATAATGGAGGAATCCATTCCGTTCTCCAACCTATTACACGGGAACAACTGGAGGATATTAAGGCCTTCATCCCTGTTACACCAAAACAGGACGAGGCTAGTCAGCCCCAGGAGCCTGACATACATTTACAGAAGGAAGCCAATCAGCCACTCGAGCCTATAACAGTAGGCCATGCTGCATCACTATCCTGTTAAACAGCAACAGGATCAGTCCATTCAGCCTCTGTAAGTCTGTAACATAGGAACTGAAGAGGTCACGCAGTGACTGGAGATTGTTACACTGGGATAACAGAGGGCCATTCAGACCCACCGAGCCTATTGCAAGGGGGTTTGATAAGGATAAAAACTATCTGAGACTTCCTTCATGAGAAAGGAAGAGGTAATTTAGACACGTGTCTGTTGTATGGGAATAAGATAAGACCAATCAATCCCTCGGTCCCATCTCCGGGATACATGAGGAGACCGTTCAGTATATCCACCTGTTATGGAGATGTATGAGAAGACCCATAAGCCGCTCAAAATGTTACCCAGCAACAGGAAGATTCCATAATCTCCCAATCCTCCAACACAGCAACAGGAGGAGGTCATTCTGGCCTTTGAGATGGCAACATGGGAACACCAGAAAGACGTCAGCCCATCGATATTGTACACCAGCAGGATGATGAGTCCATTCAGCCACACATGGCTCTTACTCAATTGGAGCAGACCTCTTAAAGCCTTGTGCCCATTAAACAGGAATTCAAAGAAAACGTGAAGGTTTTCGAAAGGGAATAACTTACAATAATGTTATACATCAGGGACTAAAGTGCAACTATGAATTATTGTAATTTAAGGCAAGTTTTTAGAGTCCATTGTTCAGGACATTTGCAATCTCAAACCACAATTCGTCAGAGTCAACATGGTTTTACGAAGGTTAAATCATGTTTGAATTGTTTGCTTGAATTATTTGAAGATGTCACAAACAAGGTGGTTAGTGGGAATCCTGGAGATGGAACATATCTGGTCTTCCTGATGGCATCAGATATGTCGCTTCTCCAAAGAGTAAGTGGTGAGATCAGACAACATGTGTTTAGGAGTAATTTATTAGCTTGGATGGAGGATTGGTTAACCAACAAAATTGAGTCAGATGGAATAAATGTGTCATTTTCTTTTGGCAAATGCAGTTTGTGCCATTGATTTTAGTACTCATGCCTCAAGCATTTGCAATCGATGTTACTACTGTACTCGGTTGACGGGAGAGAAAATACAATGCCACATTTTCAGATGGCATTAACATCGGTGGGAAATTACTTCGGAATGATGATGCTAGAGATTTTAAAACTATGGATAGGTTGGATGAATGGGCCAACATTTAGCAAGGAAAATTAAAGTGAATAAATATGGGGCTATTCAAGTTGGCCAGTATAAAAGAAATCTTTGAGGAGAAAGTGAGGTCTGCAGATGCTGGAGATCAGAGATGGAAATGTGTTGCTGGAAAAGCGCAGCAGGTCAGGCAGCATCTAGGGAACAGGAGAATCGACGTTTCGGGCATTAGCATGAAGATTTCTGAAGAAGGGCTAATGCCCGAAACGTCGATTCTCCTGTTCCCTAGATGCTGCCTGACCTGCTGCGCTTTTCCAGCAACACATTTCCATCCCAGTATAAAATAAAGACAAATTATTATCTAAGTGGAGAGAAAGTTCAAAGTGCTTCGGTGCAGAGGGATCTGGGTGCCTGCTTGCATATCACAGAAAACCTGCCTGCGGGTACTGCAAGTAATGAGAAATGCAAGCATAATTTCAGTGTTGATTTATAAAAGGATAGAGTAGAAAGGTAGGGAATGTTGCCGTAGCTATGCAAGGCATTAGTGAGGCTGCAACTGAAGTACAGTTTGGGTGTCCTGCAGAATGAGGTATTTCCATTGGAGGCAATTCAGAAGAGCTTCGTTAGATTGATTCCATATTTGAAGTGTTTGTCTTATGAAGAGTAATTGAGCAGTTTAGGCCTATACTCTCGAGTTTATAAGAATGAAAGGAGATCTCATTGAGGTCTGTAAAATGCTAAAGATAAGTGAAAGTATAGATGTGGAGTGGATTTTTTTTTCATGTGGCACAATCTACAACAAGAGACTAGGGTTTAGGATGGAGAGATGGCAGGAATGTGGAACAGAGGCCGCGTTGACATCAGCCTCATCGAGGGGTTAGATTCCTCACAGATGATCCTTGTTCTTATTCAACTCTTCGACTGTGTTGCCCAGGAATGGGGGAGGACTGGGCATCATACAGGAAGCAGGCATTCAGGATAAATCATTTAGAGAGAACGTAACTAGTAGGGTCACACAGTGACCAGCACTGGGTTCTGAACTATTACAGTCTATATTAATGATCAGGAGGATGGAACAGATATACAGATGCTGAGATTGGTGATGTCCATAAGACCATAAGACATAGGGGTGGAAGTAAGGCTATTAGGCCCATCGAGTCCACTCCGCCATTTTATCATGGCTGATGGGCATTTCAACTCCACTTCTCCGCATTCTCCCCGTAGCCTTAATTCCTTGTGACAGCAAGCATTTATCAATCTCTGCCTTGAAGACATTTAGCGTCCCAGCCTCCACTGCACTCCGCGGCAATGAATTCCACAGGCCCACCACTCTCTGGCTGAAGAAATGTCTCCGCATTTCTGTTCTGAATTTCCCTCCTCTAATTCTAAGGCTGTGTCCATGGGTCCTAGTCTCCTCGCCTAACAGAAACAATTTCCTATCATCCACCCTTTCCAAGCCATGTATTATCTTGTAAGTTTCTATTAGAGCTCCCCTTAACCTTCTAAACTCGAATGAATACAATCCCAGGATCCTCAGCCGTTCCTAGTGTGTTAGACCTACCACTCCAGGGATCATCCGTGTGAATCTTCGCTGGACACGCTCCAGTGCCAGTATGTCCTTCCTGAAGTGTGGGGCCCACAACTGGACACAGTACCCCAAATTGGGCCTAACCAGAGCTTTATAAAGTCTCAGTAGCACATCGCTGCTTTTATATTCCAACCCTCTTGAGATAAATGAGGGTTGCATTCACTTTCTTAATCATGCATTCAACCTGCATGTTTACCTTTAGAGAATCCTCGAGTAGCACTCCCGGATCCCTTTGTACTTTGGCTTTATGAATTTTCTCACCGTTTTGAAAGTAGTCCATGCTTGTATTCGTTTTTCCAAAGTGCAAGACCTTGCATTTGCTCACATTGAATTCCATCAGCCATTTCCTGGACCACTCTCCTAAACTGTCTAGACTCTTCTACAGCCTCCCCACCTCAGTACTACCTGCCTGTCCACCTAACTTCGTATCATCGGCAAACTTGCCCCCAGTCCCTTCTTCCAGATCATTAATATATAACGTGAACAGCTGCGGCCCCAACACTGAATCCTGCAAGACACCGCTTGCCAGTAGCTGCCATTCCGAAATAGAACCTTTTATCCCAACTCTCTGCCTTCTGTCAGACAGCCAATCCTCAATCCATGCCAGTAGCTTACCTCGAACACCAGGGGCCCTCACCTTGCTCAGCAGCCTCCCGTGTGGCACCTTATCAAAGGCCTTTTGGAAGTCTAGATCGACCATATCCACTGGGTTTCCCTGGTCTAAACTAATTGTCACATCTTCAAATAATTGTTATGGCGCTGTGATAATCAAGAGATTAAATTATCAAGAGAGGGTGGAGAGTCTGCAAATAGATTCAGAGAGGTAAAGACAATAGATAATAGTTGGGTAGGTGGAATTTAACATGATATAACCTGTCATTCCATGTACAAGAATAATGGAAGGCAGCATGTTACCGAAATGGAGAGGGATTACAGGACCTAATGATACTGTGTATTGGGGCGTTCACTCAGATCCGTTCAGACATGGGAGGTTTTGCTCCATCCCTGATCGTCAGCTCCCAGACACTCCAAGTGACCCTATTGCTCTCCGCACACATGGAATACTTTGATGTGGTTGATTGGTGGTGGGGATGGTGTTTTGACACATGCATCAAGGGGACGGCCTTTATCCAAGATATATCCATTTCTTTCTACGTGGAGACCTGATGACGATGGGAATGGCTGACTGCTTCTGAATGAAGAGGCCGTGACTGCTGCCAGGACAGTGGGTATTCACCAACATGATGTACTGTGCATGGGTACACTGTAACATTAATAGAGAGAGAGCTCCTTCAGTTCCTCTACCTCTCCCCATTGAAATGGGTACTCTGCAGATGCCATGTACACCATCAGGAATCCTATTATACGGGATACACTCGGCAGCTTCCTGCTGAGGGAGAAACAATCTATTTACCTCATCCACCATATATATCCTCCAACTCTGAATGGTGACATTGATGTTGAGAAACTGGGAAATGATGGATATGTCACCCAGTCCTGCCTGGAAAGTTCTGGATCATAGAAGCTGAATGAAACAGTGACCGTAACAGCGACTAGCAGCATCACCCTGCCGCGGGTGTGAAGCTGCAGGTCGTGTTGAAGGAGATGACACCAATCTATGACCAGCTCCTTGTTCAGTCAGGGTCCCCTCACACTCTGCTCCTTGGTTAAGTGAAGCTTGGGAAGCTGTTCCTGGAAAACCCGATGTGGATACAGCAGATCCCTTTCACCACACGCACTCACTGCGTGGTTTCAAAGCTTCCCCTCTCTGCAGCCTCTGCTCCATTTTTTGTTCATGTTGCAGACCCAGATGCTGTAACTACAGTCCCCAGGCTCCATCCAGAGTTGGGTCACCAAATCCTCAGGTCTCCCTGAATGTCTGAGGCAGCTCACAGCACAACCTCCAGCAAACCATCCCCAGCCCCTCCACTAAATTTTCAATAACAGGAGTCAGTCATAATCCCCTCGGTACAAGTGTTGTGAACCAGACCAGATCCCCCCAGAATGTTTTAAGAAGGCTGCTTAGACCTAAACCTTTCCTTATTTTGAATATAGATGGGAAGTGTGCTTTCCAGATGTGTTGTGACTGGTCGAACCACTCAACATTAAGCAAAATATAATCTATTCAAAGTCATTAGTTAAAATCCAATCAAAGAAAATAACATTTTGGGATAGCTTATATGTTGGAACACTTACACAAACAATAGATACCGTACCTTCTTGGTTTACACCGCTTGGCACAAAGATATATTCAAATACAGATCCTTCCAACAGTTTTCCAATCCAGGGGGAAACAACATCAACAGAGATCTCAGAGAAAAGCAGCTGGGGAACATGTATTGAAACTTCCAACCCTTCTGGGATCCCCATCAGCTTCTGAATGCTGCAGCTAAAAACAAAACGAGGAAACCTGGTCTGGGAGAGCTGGCCACTGCCCTCCCATCGTTATCACCGTTTTAATGAAACCTAAAGGCTTTCTCAGTTATTTACTTAAACTGCTTTCAGACAGCAGTTCTGCACCTCTGCCTTTAAAACCACTCTTCAAAAAAAAAACCCAAGAGAAAATAACCTTTTTACAATTATACCATTCTCACAATTCCATCTTTAATAAAATAATCCATCAATACACAAAGGTGGATTCATTTAGACCTCCTAATCTTCCTCTATTAGTAGACTGAAATGCATACACATTACATTGACTGTGAGCATACAAATGTTCACAACTAGTTTCGATTTCAGGCATTTTACTCCTGCCCCAGAAAACCTTTGTCTTTCTTCATCCAAGTCTCCACAACGTGTGAAAACCTAGGTTTTCTCGCCGTGTCACCTGTATAGTTTCAAACTGAATGGCAGCAATAATAAGCTCAATCGAAACAGACTGGTATTTTTCTCCCTAAACTTCTCCAAAAACTTTAAGTGGTCAGGATCAGTGATAAAGATTTGTCTCGTGTATGTTATTCACAATTTAAATGCTGAAATGTTGTAACACCAACACCAAGCTCAAGGCCTCTTTCCCCATTGTGGAATAGATCTGTTGATGTTTCCACTGGACACTCCAACCACACGTTACATAACGGAGCACTCCTCATCTCTCCAATACTCCCTCTGAATGACATAGCTCCTCATATCTCAGCATAAAAGAATTACATGCTTCTGTACCCCTTTACCTGCTACTCCTGGCCTATGCCAGTAAACCTTACTCTCGCAGGTAAATGTTTTAAGAAGATCTCGCACATTCTTCTCAATCTCTCACAGCAACTAAACTTTGATTTCTGAACTCAATCATCATCATCAGCCATTTCAGCTTCTAATATTGCCATTGTTTCTTTCTGCTCTTCCACACGAGCTCTCACGACTGCAGGAAGTGAATTGTTGCACTTCTCCAAAATAAGAATCTCTCTAAGAGGGTCATAGGTTTGCTCTGCTTTAATACCCTTACCCACCTTTCAAAATTACTTTGTTTGATCCTTTCAGACTCAATGTGCGTTTAACCAGGGACCCTTTTTTAGATTCCTGAAATGCTGTCTGTCAACTTCTGGTCCAAGCTCATATGCACTTCAGATGGCTTTCTTCACCATCCCATACTGGCCAGGTACCGTCTCCGATAGGGATGCAAATACCTATCAGTTTTGTTTGGATCAACTAAATCCACATGGTCACTGGGCACTGCATTGGTTTAGCCACTTTCTCAAATGAAATTCAAAAGGCTTCCCCATCCTTCTCATCAAATTTACAGAATGTCTGGATGTATTTAAACAGAACCCCATTAGGCCATTGGTTACATTAGGGTTGCTCAACCTCACTATCCTCCTCTTCCCGCCGACCGTCTACCTTCATCTCCGCCTTCTATGTCAACTTTCCTCTCTAATTACTAACTGTTTAAGTTGAAACTCTCTGCTTTTCTTCTCTTTTTCTCTCTTTCTTCTTCATTTCCTTTTCTTTTATTTCTACTTTTCATCATAATTCAAACTG
>NC_057717.1:53957772-53962547 GCF_004010195.1 Chiloscyllium plagiosum
GCCATGCTAAATTGTTCATAGTTTTCAGGGATGTGTGGGTTAGGTGCCTTAGTCGGGATAAATGTGTAATAATAGGGTAGAGGAATGGGTCTAGGTAGGCTACTCCTCGGAGGGTCGGTGTAGACTTGTTGGGTCGAATGGCCTGTTTGCGCATTGTAGTGATTGTAATTCTAAACACACTTTGGTGCTGTCAATTTAGAACCAGATAAGAGTCCCCAGTTTGCTATAGACCAACCAGACTGCCTCAAACTATTTTAAGAAGGTAGCTTGAATGCCAAACATTTGTAATTTTAAAAGTAAATGGGAAGTGGGTGCTACAGATGTGATGTTACTCGTCAAACCACTCACCATTATGCAAAACACAATATATTTAAACACTCTAATGAAAATCCACACAAAATGAAGAGGAATTTAGAATAACCTAACTATTGGAAACCTTAACTGAATGATAGATACAGTACCTACTACAAATGAACTGTTCCAATTTATTAACATCACCTAAACACAGGGCGGCACCGTGGGTGGCATGGTGGGACAGTGGTTAGCACTGTTGCCTCCCAGCGCCAGAGACCCGTGTTGAAATTCCCACCTCAGGCGACTGACTGTGTGGAGTTTGCACATTCTCCCCGTGTCCACGTGGGTTTCCTCTGGGTGCTCCGACTTCCTCCCACAGTCCAAAAATGTGCAGTTAGGTGAAATGGCCATGCTAAATTGCCCGTAGTGTTAGGTGAAGGGGTAAATGTAGGGGAATGGGTCTGTGTGGGTTACTCTTCGGCGGGGCGGTGTGGACGTTTTAGATTACATTACAGTGTGGAAACAGGCCCTTCGGCACAACAAGTCTTGGGCCGAAGGGCCTGTTGGGCCGAAGGGCCAGACTTGTTGGGCAAAAGGGCCTGCTTCCACACTGTAAGTAATCCAATCCATTGAGACATGCATTCATGCACACAGTTCTCCAATCCAGGAGGAAACAGTATCAAGTGAGGTTTCAGAGAGAATAAACTCGAGGGATAATTTACTAAAACTTCCAATCCTTCTGGGACCCCAGTCACCTAGTAAATTTTACATCTGCAAGAAAGAAATCTGGAAATCTGTGCAAGCTGGCCATTGTTACTACTATTTATTAAAAACACTAAAAGCCTCATAAGTTGTTTAGTTGAGCCGTTTTTAGTAGGCAGTTTTGCCTTTAAGATCGCTTTCTACAAAAAAAGAAGAAAATAATCGTTTTTAAAAATAAGTGACAGCATTGCCACACAATTTAGATGCCTGGTCCTTTACTGAAGGGGCTTCCTTGTGTTACTGATAGCAAAATCACTTGAAAGGGGCAAACAGAGGTACAGATCAAGTTACAAGGATGTGTCTCATAACTTCTGAAACACGCCTGTCCATGGACCATCACATGGGACATACCGGGAAGGGAACAACAGCTTGACACACACCATTTCACTGTTTCTCAGCTTCACAATGCCAGCACTCGATACACGAGGGAGCCAAAACCCAAGACCAGGGAAAGATACAGAGGGACAGAGAAATTCACAGTAAAGACAGATACAGACAGTTAATTAACTGAGAAGATGTTGTGGAAATATGTGGAAAAAGACAGGGCAGTTGGAGTAACTGGAGAAGTGAGACCTTCGAGTGTAAAATGACAAGGATGAGAACATTGAATAAAGGCATTGTCAGATCAGCTAAAATGGTTTGTTATATCAAATTCTGAATCTGCTTCACAGAACACCACAAACAACATATTTTGGGACAAGATGACAGCCCAGCATGGAGAGCTGTGCACACCATGCTAGTGTATTGCTCAGTAAACTGCACTATCTGCCCAGCATGGAGAGCATTGCAAACTTTACTTATCATATGCTAACTATACTCGCATCAGATTACTGTCTGCAATAAGAAGGTTTGCTCTCTCTGCGTGCGTGTGTGTGTGTGTGTTCATCAGAGAATGAGGGAGAGTGTGTGTGTGCGCGATAGGCGTGGTTGAATGCGAAACTCATTGTTTGAGAAGGAACGCAGGTGGAGGAAACTATTTTAATTACGAACAACTGGCAGGCTTTTTGTTAATCAACAGGGAGAACGAGAGAAGTTTCATGGACAAATAAGGTAAAGTGTTTGATAATGTTAAAATAAAGGCATTGCCAGACAAAATAGCAAGTTTGGTGTGAGTTCGAATCAGGTTTGCTTCAGCAGGTGTGAAGCCAGGAGCATCAGCAGCAAGTTATTGGCTTCATTAAGACTGTATTTCATAGCTTAAGGTTCAAACAGCAGATGGACTAAACCAGTGAGATATATTCTGGAGTAGTGAGTATTTCAAGTTAGAAAGGGTCAGGGAATGGTGTCAAGAGTCAGCGTATGTTCATAGGGATGTCCCACAGTTGTGACTTGTGTGCTTCAGTCGCAGATATTGGCCAGGGATGGGATGGAAACAGTGGAAGGAAGTGGAATTTGTAACCAGAACAGTTAAGAGTGACCTCCATGCTCTTAATATTTAAATAACAAAGGCAAAGATACAATACATTGTTGTTCTCCGCTGAAACTGAGTCGGTCAACATAGAGACCATGAGTAACACTGCCAGAGCAGAGTGGGAGACAGTAATTGAACACCTTCATTGATGTAGTTAGTAGTGGTCTGTAGAGTGAATATCTGGATTCAGAGTCTCAACAGGAACAATAATAGTGCAAGATGTGTAGAATATATGAAAGAACAATAATACAGTCATAACTAGTTTATAGAAAGAAAAATCTGGACAGTGACACTCACCAGGAACACCAACGATAGCCAGGAAGGGATAATAAAAGTATTGAATAATGAGAAGGGCACAATAGATCCGCAATATTAATGACCACCAATCAAATGCAGAAAGATACCAAACATAATTGGATAAAATCCTGTCTATTGTTGGAATATTCCTGTCTAATATTTTCAGATTATGATCCATTGTTGGAACATTCCAGTCTAATGTTCGCACATTCTGATCCATTGTTGGAATATTCCAGTCTAATGTTCGCACATTCTGATCCATTGTTGGAATATTCTAGACTACTGTTCTCAGATTCTGGCAATCTCCCCTCCCCCTTTCTCTGGAGCTGCTGTTCCCTGTCAGTGCTGTCGGTGACGCTCCGCTCATGTTATGGGATAACACATTGAATGGCGCCCATTTACCATTAAAAGATGGAAGCCCTCCACTGGGATAATTAGAATCCATCGAGCCTGGCATTAATCACAGTCACTGAACAAATAGGCTCAGTTAACCATTTCCATGCATCACTTTGTATAACACTATAAAAGGGAACATTTGGATGGAATGGATGAGGGTTGCTGAGGGATGAACCATCAACCTTTCAATGTTTTTAATCTTTTTTGCCTTGTACATGAGAGTATTAACAGAACACTGCAGCGGTCTATATATGTTCCACTTTGTTTATGAAAGGAAGCAGTAACAGAATAACAGTTCGGCTGCATAAAAGAAAAGACGGCTGGACAAGTTTATAGATACCTCAACACAAAGTACGGTACTTATTGACCAGTGTGAGGATACTCCTGGTTTTAATGCTCTGTTATCAAATCTTTGCATAACCTTGAGACAGAGCATTGAGACTGCTGCTCAGGAACAGGCTGAAGTAATTCTGTCTCTATGAACCTCTTACAGAGGGAGAAGAGAAGACCATCCAGCTCATATTAGCCTGTTGCTACTTGAAAGGTAGAAAGCTGGAATATTGGCATATTTTGTCAAAATAATCATTCAGAACAAAGAGATATGTGGCTGCAGCTGTATGAAGTGTTACTGAGAGGGCACCTGGAGTACATTGCGTTGTTTGTGTTTCTGTAACTGAGAAGGAATGGGCCTCCATTAGATACAGTTTACCGGCTGCTCACACGGGTTCTGTGTCATTTAATGTCTCGAGTCTGTTACACGGGGCCAGGAGGAGGCCATGAAGCCTCTCAAGTGTGTTATAGAAGAACAGGAGGAGGTCATTAAGCCTATCCAGTCTATTACAGAGGGACAGGAGGAGGCCTTTCAGCCTCTCAAACCAGTTCCAGAGGGGCAGGAAGTATCTATTTAACTTTTCAAGTCTGTTACGCATAAATATTAGTTTTATACTAGTTTTGGAATAGGAAAGACCTGAGGCAAACATTAACGTTCTAACTTTGACTAAGGCCAATTTGGAAAGTGTGAGGCGAGCCCTGTGAAAGGCTAATTGGTATACCCTATTCACAGGGAAAGGGATTTTTGGAAAATGCAAGGCCATCAAAACTTGGTTTCAGGGAGTCCAGAGCCAACTTGCTCCTATTAGTGAGATGGGCAAGGCTGGTGGGTGCAGGGGGTGCTGGATGGCTAGAAATATTGATGTTATTGTCAAGGTAAGGAAGGAAGCATATGTCAGGGAAACAGAGCTGAGATCAATTGGATCCCCAGAGGTGTATAAGGGTAGTAAGTATATAGTCAATGGGGAAATCGGGACAGAAAAATTGGACATGACATGGCTTTAGAAATAGGGTTAACGAGACATTGCAGAAATTCTGCAAATCCTTTGATGGCAAAAGATTAACTAGGGAGGGAATAGGGCCCCTTAAAGATCAGTAAGGCTGGCTATGTGTGGAACCACACGAGATGGGAGGGATTAGAAACAAGTATTTCTCCACAGTATTTAATGTGGAGGGGGTTAGAAGAGCCAGAGAATGAAGAAATATATAGTGATATCTTGAAAAGTATCTATATTACAAGGAGTTGTAGGACATTTTAAAATATATAAAGGTGAGCAACTTCCTG
>NC_057717.1:53963047-53964416 GCF_004010195.1 Chiloscyllium plagiosum
ACCTGGGCCCCACCTCTCTCTCCAACCCAACCATCCATGATACCAGGATAAATAATATTATTTCCCAGTTTGCTTTCAGGTGTGAAACAGGGTCACTGGAATCAAACCGTTATCTGCATTTCCCCTGACAGAGGCTGCCATAGCTGCGAGATTCTCCAACACTTTTAGACGCTGGAGAATTTTATTTTCAATCTCTAGCACCCACCATTCCTTGGTTTATTTCACCTTTCATGCTGTTGTTTCTCTGGATGCCAGCATCACTGGCAAGGGCAGCATTTATGGTCTATCACTAATTATGCTTGACTACGCGGCCATCTGTCAAGACAAAATGGAGCCAACAATGTTGTTGTGGGTCTGAAGTCACACTGAGTTCACACTGGGTAATAATGTTAACCTTCTTTAGCATAGACTATCAGTGAAATAATAAAAATAAATCTGAACGGTTTCTGGTTTCCAAAAGTGAAATTAGCTTTCATTCCAATTTTTGTCATTCGAATTTAAGCTCTGTCATCGGCTGTGGTAGGATTTTAAACACTGCCTTGGAGTCACAGCCCGTGCCTCTGAATTACCCTTCTAGTTAGATGATCACTCTGATACAGGTTCCTCATTGCCTAGTCCGTATTCCCTAGTTCCTACCCGAGAGGGATGGCGGTTAAATCAGTTTAACTACCAATGTTTTTGGGTAAAAAACGAAAGGGAGGTTGAGAGATAATTTCCAATAAGATCACAGGTTTCAGAATGCTGAAATAAGGACATTTCGACAGCATCCTGCAACATGAGCCAGTATTCCTAGGAATGATAGTTGAAGGGGATATTGGCGTCAATAAAGATGAGGAGAGTTTTAGATGAACATTTGTTCTGCAACTTTGTAACTGGGTGTGGGGTCAGCAGAGTCTTCGACTCATTGGCCTGAATCTAACAATAGTTTGTCTCAGTAACATTTTCATTGAGTGTGACAGAGGGATTGTATGTACGAGACTGAACTAGTTTCATGGTGCTATCTTATCGAACTCACCTCATTAACTACCCACTCAATCTCATAGTGTTCCTCGCATTCAATGCCATCCCGATTCTGCAAGCCAACATGGCTGGAGGGACTCACCATCGCACTGATGTCCCTGGCTATTCTATGATCACTGACACTGATGCCATCTTTCAAAGGCCAATGGGCACACTGTTGTAATTCCTCAGTTTGGAGCCACCCTGCATAGTTGACTCCGAGCATGGCAGATAAGGGGAACTAACACCACGACGTTTCAACAGGGGCACAGAGGTCCTTGTGGATGGGCTAGAACAGGGGGCCCATTCTCTTCCCAGAGGAGGCCTGAGCATGATCTGAGCTCACCACCCAGCTCAGTGCAGTATCTGC
>NC_057717.1:53966197-53969545 GCF_004010195.1 Chiloscyllium plagiosum
GGTCAACTCAGACAAATCCTCTGCTGTCTCTGAATGCAACATTTTACATCATGATTTCCAGGAAAATAATCAATTATTTTCCAAAAACTTAAATAAGAACGTAAGAAATAGGAACCTGCGTTGTCATTCAATAAGAACATGGTTGATCTACTCCACGGCTCAACTCCACTTTCCTGCTAACCCCTTGCATCCCTCAACTCGCTGAAATGTCACAAACCAATCCACCCGTCTGTAAATACAATCAGTGACCCAACCTCCACGAACTCTTGGGGTTAGGAAATTCCAGCCATTCACTACCTTCTGAAAGAAGACATTTCTTTACATCTCAGTTTGAAATCGATATTCCTTATTCTGTATCTACATCCCTGACTTCGACACTGCCCTGGTGTGGAATCACATTCTCAACACCGACCTTGTCAAGCCTCCTCTGCATCTTGTCCGTTTCAGTCATGACACCCTCATTCATTTAAACCACAATGAGTAATCGCCTCAGCATTTTTGATGTATTCAATAATTCAATCCTTTCATCCCAGGAACCAGTCTAATGAACCAACATTTCTGCATCAACTTGCTGACGTTATATTTCAGACTCAGAAACACACCACTCCGTGCTCCGAGTTCTCTCCATTTAATAACAGCCTGCCTTTTGGTTGTCAGTGTCATCCTCAAACTCAAACTCCCGCCGTCAGGAGCTGAGTGCAGCTCTTGTAAGCAGCTGTTGCCATCGGACTGATATTTGTGATACTCCAGTCGATACATTTTGTTCATAAAGATCGATGAATCCTGACTCTCCGATTTCTAAGTGTTTACCAAGTGTCATCCCATGCTAATGCATTATCCATCATACGATGAGCTTATCTCTTGCGGAAGAACCTTTATTCTGTGACACCTTGTGGAAAATCTTTGGAATTCCTCTTGTCTACCAGTCCCTCTTTATCAAGGCCACTTGTTACATTCTCATGGATTTCCAGAAAAAACTTTGCATGATTTTACAGGCAAAATGTATTTCGCCTTTAACAAGACCACGCTGACTCTGTGTGAAGTTTTTCTAAATGCTCTGCAGTCCCGTCCTTAATAACAGACGCTCACAGATTCCCAGCAATAATGGTTCGGCTAAGTGGGTCCTTCTTTCAGTCTCTCTCGTTTCTTGAAGACAGGCGCCACATTGGAGGGTCTCCAGTTTCACTGGTTCACTCCTTTAATCCAGAGAGTTATGGAATATTTCACACAGATCCACCAGCCACTCTGTGACCACTTCTTTTAAAACCAGCTACGAATTGCTGATAGCCTGTTTACCCTTGATCTTATCTGTTTGAGAATTGCCTTGTTCCTTCTGTTAGAGACAGCTCAAGATCTTCCCTCCTGTCAGCAAGTACAGTTTCTTGTCATGTCACCTGTATAACTTCCAAATCAAATGGCAGCAATAAAAACCTATATCTGAACAGACCAGATGTTTTCTCCCTAAATTTCTCCAAAGACGTTTAGGCGTTATGATCGTATATAGATTTGTCTTGGGCACGTTATTTGCAAGTTAAATGCTGAAATGTTGTGACACCAACACCAAGCTCAAAGTCTCCTTCCCAGTTGTGAAATACTTCTGTTGATGGTTTCACCGGACGCACCAACCACACGTTACAAAATGGAGCAATTTGCATCTCTCCAATAGTTCTTCTGAATGACATGTCTCCTCATTTCTCAGCATCTAGAAATTACATGCCTCTGCACCTCTTAATGTTGTAACGTCTTTTTCTGCTACTCCTGGCCTATGCCAGTCAACCTACTCTCACAGGTGTATATTTTAAGAAGTTATCATACATTCTTCTCAATCCATCATGGTATCCAAACTTTGATTTATGGACGAACTCATAATCATCAGCCATTTCTGCTTCTAATCTTGCCATTGTAACTCTGCTCTTCTGCACGCGTTCTCACTATTGCAGAAAGTGAATTTTTGAACTCCTTCGAAAAAAGAATCATTCTAAGAGTGTCATAGGTTTGCTCAGATTTTTATACCCTTACCCACCTTTCAAAATTACTTTGATTCTTTCAAACTCAATTTGTGTTTAAATCAGGGACCCTTTTTTAGATTCCTGAAACGCTGTCTGTCGGCTTCTGGCACAAGCTCATCTGCTTTCTTCACCTTATACTCCCCAGATACCTCCTCCAATAGGGATACACCCCATTGTCCATGGAACACCACATGGGACTCACCGGGAAGTGAATAACAGTCTGATACACACCATTTCATTGTTTCTGA
This sequence comes from Chiloscyllium plagiosum, assembly GCF_004010195.1. NCBI lineage: Eukaryota > Metazoa > Chordata > Chondrichthyes > Orectolobiformes > Hemiscylliidae > Chiloscyllium > Chiloscyllium plagiosum. The sequence continues at coordinate 53,968,455 of NC_057717.1, forward strand.
GCTTCACGATACCAGCAGTGATACACTAGGGAGCCAGAAACCAAGGTCACAGAAAGGTACAGAGGGACAGAGAGATTCACATTAAAGACAGAAACAGATAGTTACTTACCTGAGAACCTGTTGTGGAAATATGGGGAAAAGGACAGAGCAGTGGGACTAACTGGAAGAGCGAATCCTTCGAGAGCAAAATTATGAGAATGAGAACATTGAATAAAGGTATTTTCAGGTGAATTGAAATGGTTTGTTCAATTAAATTCTGAATCTGCTTCAAAAAACACTTCAAACAACGTACGCTGGGACAAGATGACAGCCCAGCATGGAGAGCTATGCACACTATGCTAGTGTATTGCTCAGTAAAGTGCACTATCTGCCCGGCATGGGGAGTATTGCAAAACTTTATTATCATATGGGAATGATACACACAACAGATTACTGTCTAAAAAGGGACGATTTCCATCTCCATTTGACCAGTATAAGTGAAGGTGTGTGTGTGCATGTGTATGCGTGCGAGTATGCATGTGTTTGTGTCTGTGTGTATGTCATGCACGTGTGTGTGTGTGTGTGAGCGCGGGTGCGTGTGTGTGATGCATTTGGGTGTTGAAAACAAAAATCATTGCATGAGAGAAAATACACATGAAGGAAAACAGATTAAATATGAACCCCTGGCAGGGATTTGGGTAAACGACACAGAGAGACTGAGGGAAGTTTCATGAACAGATGAGTTAAAGTGCTTAAGAATAGTAAAATAAAGACATTGCCAGACACAATAGCGATATATATCAGCGTGCACAACAATGTCAGATGGGTGGAATTTTGGTGTGAGTTCGAATCAGATTTGTTTCTGCAGGTTTCAACCTGAGAGTGTCAGCAGCAGGTTGTTGTCATCATTCAGTCTGTATTTCACAGTTCGAGATTCAAACAGCAGATGAGTTAAGACAGTGAAGTACTTTCTGGAGCAGTGTGTAGTTAAAGTTAATAATGGTCAGGGCATGGTGTCAGGAATCAGCTCATGGCCAAAGAGATCACCAAATTTGTGATTTGTCTGTGTCAAACACAATCTGCATGTTTCACCTACACGCACCAACCTCCCC
>NC_057717.1:53969738-53992497 GCF_004010195.1 Chiloscyllium plagiosum
GGATGGGATGGAGCCCCAGGAAGAAAATGGAGTTTGTAAACATAATAGACGACAATGACCTCCACACTCCCAATATTTAAATAACAAGGGCAGAGAGACAATGGTTTATATCTGCAACTGAGTAGGTCAACATAGAGACCCATGAGTAATACAGCCAGATGCAAAGAGGGAGACAGGAATTGAACAGGATTCAAAGTCTCAACAGGAACACTATTGAGGTGAAGAAGCGTAGACTACACGAAAGAACACAAATGCAAACGTAACTTGTTTATAGAAAAAAAATCTGGACAGTGAGACTTACCAGGTACACCAACGATAGACAGGAGAGGATAATAAAAATATTGCATAATGCAAAATGCATAATAGATCCACCATGATAATGACAACCGACCATAATACATAGAAAGATACCAAATATAATGGGATAAACTCCTGTCCATTGTTGGAACATTCCAGTCTAATGTTCTCAGATTCTGATCCATTGTTGGAACATTCCAGTCTATTGTTCTCCTATTCTGATCCATTGTTGGAACATTCCAATCTAATATTCTCAGATTCTGATCTCTCCTCGCTTCTGTATGGAGCTGCGGATCCCTGTTAGTGCTGTTGGTAATTCTCCCGCTCATACTATGGCATAACACATTGAACGGCACGCATTTATGATTAAAAGATGGGAACTCTCCACTGGGGTATTTAGAACCCATGGAGACTGACATTATTCACAATGACTGAACAAACAGGCTCAGTTAAACCCTTCTTACATCACATCTCACATCACAATAAAAGGGAATATTTACTCAGTCTGGATGGAATGTATGAGGGTTACTGGATGGACTATGAATCGTACATTTTTCAAATATTTTTCCTTGAATGTACGGGTACTGTAAGAGCACTGCAGGATTGTTCATGTCCCACTCTGTCTATAAAAGGAGACAGGGTTTAACTGTCAGACTAGCTGCATAAGATGTCTGGTGAGGAAATTTCTGGATACACTAACTCAAGGGAGAAAGTGAGGATTGCAGATGCTGAAGATCAGAGTCGGGAATGTGGTGCTGGAAAAGCACAGCCAGTCAGGCAGCATCCAAGGAGCAGGAGAATCAAAATTTTGTGTGTAAAGCCTTCATCAGGAAAGAGGCTTGAGGCTCAAGGGTGATAAGAGATAAATGGGACGGGGTGGGGTTGGTGGGAAGGTAGCTGAGAATGTGATAGGTAGATGAAGGTGGTATGTCGGAGAGGAGGGTGGAAAGGATAGGTGGGAAGGATAATGGATGGGTAGGACACATCAACAGGGCCATGCTGAGTTGGAAGGTTTGATTTGGGATAAGGTGGGAGTCGGGAAATGCGAACACTAGTGAAATCATCATTGATCCCATGTGGTTTCACGGTCCCAGGATGGAAGATGAAGCTTTCTTCCTCCAGACGTCAGGTGTTTAAGGAGTGGAGGTGGATGAAGCCAAGGACGTGCATGTCCATGGCGGAGTGGGATGGGGAGTTAAATTGTTCAGCTACGGTGCGGTGTGATTGGTTGGTGCGGGTGTCCCACAGATGTTCTCTGGAGTGTTCCCTAAGTTGGTGTCCTGTCTCCCCAACGTAGACGAGTTAACATCGGGAGCAACGGATACAGTAGTTGCCATGTGTGGAAGTGCAGGTAAATATCCAATTGACGTGGAAGGTTACTTTGGGGTATTGAACGGAGGTGAGGGGGAGGTGAAGGTGCAGCTTTTACAACTCTTGCGGTGGCAGTATAAGGTGTCAAGATGGGAGGGTGGGTTGGTGTGTGGCGTGGACCTGACAAGGGAGTCGCATCGGGAATGTTCTTTATGGAGCACAGGTAGAGTGGGGAGGGAAATATAATCCTGGTGGTGGGGTCTGTTTGAAGGTGGCCCAGATAGGGGACGATGATGCATTGCATCTAGAGGTTTGGTAGGGAGGAAGATGAGGACCAGGGTGTTCTTTCCCTGTTGCGTTTGGAAGAGTGGGATTCAAAGGCGGAGATGCAGGAAGTGGATAAGATACACTGGAGGGTATCGTAGACCACGTGGGAGGGAAAATTGCGGTCTTTGAAGAAGGAGACCATTTGGGATATACACTGGGTTCAGAGTGTGGTCTGGAAAAGCCCAGCAAGGCTGGCAGCATCCGAGATCGCTTTTGCCTGAAACATCGATTTTCCTGCTCCTCGGATACTGCCTGACCTGCTGTGCTTTTCCAGCCCCATATTATCGACACTAATCTTCAGTACCTGCAAAACTCACTTTCGCCAACGCACTAGGTTCAGCGACTTCCATAATACTGCTTTTGAATTCAGTTCTCCCTGCTTTAGAAAAGATGTTGTTAAATTTGAAAGAGTGCAGAAAATTTTTACAAGTATGTTGCTGGTGTTAGGAGTTGGTGATGTTGAGCAACACGGAGAGTACGAATAGGCTGGGGCTATATTCCCTGGAGTTTTGAGTCTGAGGAGTGACCTTACTGAGGTTTACCGCAGTGAATCCCAATTCTCCAGGGTGAGCAACGTCAAAGGCCAGGGAAATAGAACAGATTTACTCACATTTGAAATGGACAATAACACATGGGACAACACGTTACTGAACGATTGAGATAGATTGAAGAATGGGACTGGCCGGTGGAGTCAGAATTTGGAGGGTACAAACACAAAAATGAGAACAAAAGTAAAAGCATTGCCATATCAGTTTAAGTCATTAGTTCTATCACATTCTCAATCCACCTCAGAGACCCAGACCAGACACCATAAACCCAGAGGAGATATCTGTTCAGCGTGGAGCACTGTGCAGACCATGCTCGTGTATTGCTGAACACACCTCTGCAATCGGTCCAGAGTAGAACACTGTACAGACCTCTGAAGTGATTGATCTATAAACCCAGGTGAGATATGTGTTCAGTATGATATACTGTGCAGACCGGACTGGTGTACTGTACAATAAAATCCCCAATCTACACAGAGTGGAAAGGTGAGCAGACCACAGCAGTGTATTGATCTATAAACCAGATGAGACATGCGACCAGGGTGTGGAACTGTGTCCACCACCCCAGTACGTTTCTCAGTAACACTGCATGAGATCACTGTCCAGCGTGCAGTATCCTGTAACATTAGCCAGTGCTTCCAGGAATGATTGGTGAATGGGACATTGGTGTGAGTTCAGGAGAATGTTGGATTAACATTTGTTCTGCAGCATTATAACTGGGAGTAGGGTCAGCACAGAATTCAACCCATTGGGCTGAATCTAACAATAATTTGTCTCAGTGCCATGTTCGTTGAGTGTGATAGAGGGATCGTCAAGACGAGGCTGAGCTTGTTTCCTGGTGCTATCGTATCGAACTCACCTCATTAACTACCCACCCCTCCCCATGGTGTCCCTCTCATTCAATGCCAGACTGATTCTAACGCCCATCATGGCTGGAGGTACTCACCATCGCTCAGATACCCCTGGATATTCTATGATCCCTGGCACTGTGGTCAGCTTTAAAAGGCCAACGGGCACATGTTTGCGCTTTCTCTATTAGGAACTGCCCTGCAATGTTTACCCTGAGCATGGCAGATAAGGGTCAATTACACCACAGTTTATCGACAGGGGCGCGGAGGTCCTGGTGGATGGCTAGTACAGAGGGGGAACATTCTGTTCCCAGAGGGGCCACACCACCAGACCCAACGACCATGATCTGAGCTCACACCCAGCTTAGTGCACTATCTGCGGATTGAAGAAATGTCCAGCAATACAGGAAATGCATCAATAACCTTCCCCGCTCTGTCAGGATAAGGGTCGCCGTATTCTCTCTGCTCCCTCACACTCACTGTATATCCGTTATAGCACCGACCCTCGAACAAGGCTCATGCTCCAATATTCTCACTGCTGCATGTAGCATCTTCCCCCTCTCTCTCTACTTCTCTCACCTCTACTCTACCCCCCACACTAACAACACTGCATGGATACAACACTGTGGACAGACGCCGCTCCAAAAACCTCTTCATTCCCCCTTCACACCTACACCAGTAATAACAGCAGGACCAGCAACCACCCCACCCACCCTCCCTCCCTCCCTCCCATTCCAGAAGAAACAGCCTGGAATAGGACAGAAAGGGCCAAGTTGGGTGGTGGAGTGCCCGATATCCGTTCCCTCACCGGCCATGTGGGGAAGACGCTGGTACGAGTTGGACAGGACTGGGACTCCTCGTGTGAAGATTCTGAAGCATCCACGTCCCACCGACAGAGTAAGGAGCAATGTTCAGTGAGGGGAAATTCTTATGTGAAATCCACTGGCAGCTCCGTTTCTCCCTGGCAAAACCTAGAAGCTGTGAACCTGATGCCATCTCCCTTTTGTATCGAGTGCAGCAAATGGAATCCCCACGGTGGGCTCACAACACATCGTCACCACCACCTCCCAGGAAGGGAGCACGGAGACACCGTCCTACACCTCCCCCTGTAAACAGCTTAGATACTGAAAGTAATATGTGATAGTTACTGCTCTCCCCACTTGTCCTGACATCTTCAATAATCTGGGCTAATGCACACCGAGGTCCCTCTGCTCCTGCACCCACTTTATAACAGCACAGTCTGTTTTCCTTCCAAACTGCATCACCTCACACAGTCTTGCATTGATCGCCGTATGAAATATGCCTGAACTCTACACCAAGTTGGCGTTGTCCTGTTGCATCCTCCACACACTTCACAATTCTTCCAGGTTTGCTGACACCAACAAGCATCGAAGTTGTCATAGCGTCACACACCAGTCAAAATAACTGAAAGAGAATGTGGTGGTGGAAAAGCACAGCAAGTCAGAGAGTAAGGACTGCAGATGCTGGAGGTCAAAGGGGAGAGTTGGTGCTGGAAAAGCACAGTAAGTCAGGCCAGAATCTGGATTATAGACGGGCTAATGAAGGACTTATGCCTACAATGCTACTTCCCCCTGTCTTAGAACATAGAACATAGAACAATACAGCACAGAACAGGCCCTTCGGCCCACGATGTTGTGCCGAACATTTGTCCTAGCTTAAGCACTCATCCATGTACCTATCCAATTGCCGCTTAAAGGTCACCAATGATTCTGACTCTGCCACTCCCACAGGCAGCGCATTCCATTCCCCCACCACTCTCTGGGTAAAGAACCCACCCCTGACATCTTCCCTATACCTTCCACCCTTCACCTTATATTTATGTCCCCTTGTAACACTCTGTTGTACCCGGGGAAAAAGTTTCTGACTGTCTACTCTATCTATTCCTCTGATCATCTTATAAACCTCTATCAAGTCACCCCTCATCCTTCGCCGTTCCAACGAGAAAAGGCCGAGAACTCTCAACCTATCCTCGTACGACTTCCTCTCCATTCCAGGCAACATCCTGGTAAATCTTCTCTGCACCCTCTCCAAAGCTTCCACATCTTTCCTAAAGTGAGGCGACCAGAACTGCACATAGTACTCCAACTGTGGCCTAACCAAAGTCCTGTACAGTTGCAACATCACTTCATGACTCTTGAATTCAATCCCTCTGCTAATGAACGATGATACTCCATAGGCCTTCTTACAAACTCTATCCACCTGAGTGGCAACCTTCAAAGATCTATGTACATAGACCCCAAGATCCCTCTGTTCCTCCACCTGATTAAGAACCCTACCATTAACCCTGTATTTCGCATTCTTATTTGTCTTTCCAAAATGGACAACCTCACACTTGGCAGGGTTGAACTCCATCTGCCACTCCTCAGCCCAGCTCTGCATCATATCTAAGTCCCTTTGCAGCCGACAACAGCTCTCCTCACTATCCAGAACTCCACCAATCTTCGTATCATCTGCAAATTTACTGACCCACCCTTCGACTCCCTCATCCAAGTCATTAATAAAAATTACAAACAGCAGAGGACCCAGAACTGATCCCTGCGGAACTCCACTTGTAACTGGGCTCCAGGCTGAATATTTACCATCTACCACCACTCTCTGACTTCGACCGGTTATCCAGTTTTCCATGCAACTGGCCAGATTTCCCTCTATCCCATGCCTCCTGACTTTCCGCAAAAGCCTACCATGGGGAACATTATCAAATGCTTACTAATATCCATGTATACTACATCCACTGCTCTATCCTCATCCACATGCTTGGTCACCTCCTCAAAGAATTCAATGAGACTTGTAAGGCAAGACCTACACTTCACAAATCCGTGCTGGCTGTCCCTAATCAAGCAGTGTATTTCCAGATACTCATGAATCCTATCCCTCAGTACCCTTTCCATTACACTGCCTATCACCGAAGTAAAACTAACTGGCCTGTAATTCCCGTGGTTATCTTCTGACGTTGTCTGACCTGCTGTGCTTTTCCAGCACCACACTCTCGGTTTTGATCTACAGCATCTGCAGTCCTTACTTTCTCCTACAGAACAAATGAAATACTGACAGACTCACTGATGTGATCAAGGTGTACACTGATACTAAAGGAGCGTCAGAAATAACAACACACATCCCAACGAGCCTGAGAAGAAAACTGACATGCTGCAAACAGAGAAATAGAAATAATATTATACACCATACAGAGTGGGTGAAATAGTGAGAATTTGCCACAGAGAAAGAGAAATACAGATTGACTCCCATGTTTGTCTCATGTCAGTGTATATGTGTGTGTGTGTATTTATTCGTATCTCTGCGTCTTCGTGTGTGTAATAGTGCATGTAACTGTGTGTATTAGTGTGTGTGCGTGTACCTCTGTGTGGGAATGGTCTGTTGGTCCCTGTGTTGGTTAAAGTGATGGAATTCCACACTCTGCTGTCCTATCCACTCTATTGCACAGACAGTGGTGGAGGGTGAAAACCATCTGGAAGGAGGGAGGACAGCAGGTCACAGCATCATACAAACTGACAGCAGCATCAACAGTGCACAGACAGACAGACTCAGTCACACACACACACAGACATATAGACGCAGACACAGACTCTCTGTCTCTGTCTCTCTCTCTCTCTCTCCCTCTCTCTCTCTCTCTAGATTGGTGCGGAGAGGATTACAATTGTATTGAGAATCATATGGAGACATGTCTGTGCTCCACAGCATTTGTCTTCAGATGTCTACAAGTGAACCATTGTGGAAGAAGATGAGATAACTTGATTGCACGTTCTGCTACTTGCACTTTATTTGCTCTACACTCTGACAAATTATAAGTGCGAAAGCATTCTCAATGACCCAAATGGTGCCAGCAGGTCAATGTTAGACATGTCCAATTCCTTCTCTAATATCTCAGGGACAGCATTGCAAGGGATCAGACAAACTCCTCTCTATTGCCAAGGCTATTATTTGAAGCATGAATGTGGGTGATTCACAGTTATTGATGCATTCTCAAGCAAACGATGAGTTCTCTACTTTCCCCCTGTAGTTCAAAGATATCAGGTTAGATAGACTGACTGTGCGAAGTGGTCCATAATGCTTTGGGATGTGCTGCTTAGATGGATTAGCCATGTGAAACACAGGGTTAAAGGGATGGAAATGATTGTGGGACACTCTATAGCTGGTCAGTGTGAACTAGGTGGAATGAATTCCAAACTGAATGGATTCTATGAAGCCTACTGCTTGCATAGTGGAGTTGGCGAACCAGCAGAGGATTATATTACATCATTTTAGCCATACAAGGAAACAAGGCTTTATTCGCCATTTCAATTAATCCCATTACACAGTGTTTCAGGACGGAACAGAACTCTCAAAATAGATTAAGAAGTTAGCCTGGACCCTAACGTTTTCTTATTTTAGACATAAGGTGCCGTGTTCCAGGTCCAATTCAATTGACCAAAGTAATTGAAGTTACGCAAATCAAAGTTTATTTGAACACTATAATAAAAATATAAAAAAAGAAAGATGAACGTGGAATAACTTAACTCTATTGGAAATCTTAACAAAACTCAATAAATTATTTTACTCCTAAACAGTAACTGTTCCAATGTGGGAACAGCTCATAAACACACCCTGGGCACAAAATTCAGAAAAAACAAACTGCAGGACATACAACTCCTGCAACCCAGAAAGAAAATTCAGAGAGAGTAGCAGCCAGCGACATGTAGTACAGTGTACAACCCTGGTGAGATCCCGACTACAACTGCTGCAAACTGCTGACTATACGCCCTGCTTCTTTGAGACCTTGACTGTACTCACTGAGGCTGCTTCTATTGTTCCAACTTTTAAAAAAAACTAAGGTCTCAGAAACTATTCACTCTAGTTGCTCTGGAAGATTGCTTGGTAAATCTACCTGAAAACTTAAATTTAAAAGAGTCCTGGATAAAATAATCCCTTAAATCTGCAACAGACACATGCACAAACACACGTACAGACACTCATATATGAACAAACATGCAAACACAGTAACACAGTAGCGTCTTTGAGATAGGGTTTGGTAAACTTTTGATTAATAAGTGAATCAAGGGTAATTGGGAGGCGTGAGGAGTATGTGGTTGAGAAACAAACCGGCCATGACCAAGCAGCAGAGCAGATTCGATGGAGCAAATTCTGTTCTCGTTTCTTATGATCCTTTGATATCTTGAATTGGCTTTGTGAGGGTGCTGTGCAAACTGGCTCTGATAGATATTTAACCAAAATATAGTCAGTGGTAATGTGGGGCATATTTGGAAGGCTGAATGGTTTTTTGTCTATTCCTAATTATTGTCATTTCCTGTTCCTCAAAAACAGTGGTGATTTTTTTGTGAGGTTGGCACAATTTGCACATTCTCCCCGTGTCTGCGTGGGTTCCCTCGGGGTTCACCGGTTTCTCCCACAGTCCAAAGATGTGCAGGTCAGGTGAATTGGCACTGTTAAATTGCCCATAGTTTTAGGTGCATTAGTCAGAGGGAAATGGGTCTGGGTGGGTCACTCTTCAGAAGGTCGGTATGAAACGGCTGGATCAAAGGGCCTCTTTCCACACTGCAGGGAATCGAACTTACTCTAATTTAATCTAATCTGATCAAATATATTATAAAATAAGTGCCTTCTAATTAAGACTGAGTTAAGGGTAATGTTTTCACCTTGCCGATTTTCACATTCCCAGGGAACAGTGAAGACTGGGTTACTGAAGGTATTCAAGGCTGAGCTGACCTGATCATTGATAGACAACAGAGTCAGTGTTTATTGGGAACAGACAGGAAAAGGATGCTCAGACGCAATCATATCAGCCAAGAGCATTCTGAATGTTGCAGCAGGCCTGAGGGGGCGACTGGCCAACTGATGATCCTACCTCCTGTGTTGTTCTCTCAATCCACTCCTCAATGCTGTTACAGAGGGAGAGAAAGACCACATTCAGCCAGTAAGGCAATAAGACAGCGGGAGACCATTCTGACCCTCTAAGGAGTTAGACAGAAACGAGGTGATGGTATTCAGCCCTCCAGTACACACGACACCGCACAGGACGAGGCAATTCAAACTGCCTTCGGTGCTGAGCAATCACAGCAGCCTCTTGAATATAGCAGGAAGTAGTGCTTCGAGATTAATATTGGTTTACAGGTTGTAAAACTGGTATATATTAATCTCTGAGGTACAGTTATTTGGATGACCCGTTGGATTGAAGCTATATGAGCTAATTTATCAAGATAGTCATTCAATGCTTTTTCAAGTGGACGCAGGGAGGCATCAATGGGATACAGACAGGGAGTCAGCAATGGGATACAGACAGGGGTGGTTGAGTGCGAAAATCTTCAGCAGAAACTGTTTAATGTGGATTATGAGAGTGGGTGTTTTAGAAGAAGGATATAAAATCAGTAACTGTTTAAATGGTGAGAGGTTTCAGAACTCAGTGACACACAAGGATTTGTGAGTACTGTTGTATGAATCGTGTAAAGTTAGTCATCATGTGTATCAAATGATTAGGAAAGTAAATGGAATGATGCTGCTAAGGGTATCGGGTTTAATCGTAGGAATGTTTTACTGCATTAGTACAGGGCATCACTTAGATTACGCATTATGCAATGTAAATTGTTTTGAATCCTAAACTGACATAATGAAAGATTCAAACTGAGGAAGGACATTATTCAGACCCAAAATGTTAACTTTGATTTCTCTTCACAAAAGTTCCGATATCTGCTGAGATTTTCCAGGAACTTCTGTTTTTGTTCCTGATTTACAACAGGAAGTTGTGTGTAGAATTTTATATTGATTTTCAGGTTGAAAAACTGAAACCAGTGCAATGCTCCAGGGATCGGTTTAGATCTGTTATCCAACGTGCTTTTGGTTTCTGAAAAAAAAAGATTCATTACATTTAGAAACTTCCAAAGATACTTCACTTTATTGTTCTGAGTTGAAATCTTTGTTTTATGAAAGGTATGCTTTTTAGATCTCAGTGTCAGTGCTCTTGCTATTGTACTAAACAAGATCTTGAAAACCGTGGATGGACATTTCCTCTTGTTTGGGAGACTATCACAGCGCCAGAGACCCGGGTTCAATCCTGCCTCAGGCGACTGTCTGTGTGGACTTTGCATGTTCTCCCCGTGTCTGCATGGGTTTCCTCCGGGTGCTCCGGTTTCCTCCCACAATCCAAAGATGTATTGGCCATGCTAAATTGCCCGTAGTGTTAGGTAAGGGGTAAATGTAGGGGTACGGGTGGGTTATGCTTCGGCTGGTCGGTGTGGTCCTGCTGGGCTGAAGGGCCTGTTTCCACACTGAATGTAATGGAATGTAATCTAATCTAATCAAAAACTAGGGAATTCTTTTTAAGAATAAGTATTCACTTTGACACAGATATTGGAAAGTCATTAACCTTTTTTTATAAAAGATAAAAGAATCATAGTCACAGAATCGAACATCATGGAACCACACCCTTTGTTCAACTAATACTACCAGCCTGAGTTTGGCCCATATCCATCCAAACCTTTCCTATGTTTGTACCAACCCAAACATCTTTTAAATGTTGTAACTGTACCTGCACCTGCCACTTCCTTTGAAAGTACATTACACACACTAATATCTCTATTTTACAACAAATTGCCCGCATGTACATTTGAAATCCTTCTCTTCTCACTTTTTTCTAGCTGGTTTTGAATTCCTCCGTCCGAAGGAAGAGAAACATGCCATTCACTTTATCAATATCCCTTATGATTTTATAATGTAACCCTTGGATTTTCTGCCCTCCAAGGAAATAAGATCCAATCCAATCTCTCCTTATACCCCAATCCCTCCGTTCTTAGTAACATTCCGGTAAATATATTTTAACTCTAACAAGTTTATTACTGCCCTTCCCCTGACTGTGTGATCAGAACTGGACCCAGTCCTCCAAAAGAGGCCTTATCAATGCCCTGTACAAACTCAATATGAAATGCCGACACCTATAGTGAAACGTCTGAGTGACGAAGGCAAACGTGCTAAATGCATTCTAAAATACTTTTTCCACGTGCGACACAAAGTTCAAAGAATTATGTACCAAAATCCCTCGATCTCTATGGCCGGAAGTACTACCTTGGACCGTATAATTATTTGTTTTACGTCATGCACTTGTTTATTTTACCAAAATGCAGTTCCTCCCACTTAGTTTATCTAATCTCCATCTGTCACTCCTCAATCCATTGACCTAATTGCACAATATATCTTTGCAATCGGAGATAACCGTCTCACTGCCCAATATAACAGCAATTTTAGTGTTATCTGTAAATGTACCAACCATGCCATTGATATTATCATCCTAACCTTTTACATCAATGACAAACAAAAGTCCATCCAGTACTGATCCCGGTGGAACACTGCTTGTTATAAGCTTCCAGGCGAAAGTAAAATCCTCTATCTGTCTCCTTCTGTAAAACCGAATTTACATCCAGTTGTCAAGCTTACCCGCAATCCCATGTGCTCTAACTTTATTAATTGGTCTACCATGCAGAACCTTATCAAAGGCTTTTCAAATTTACATTTAAACACCATCTACCATTCTACTACAATCTTTCTGTTCACTTCATTTAAAACAAATTAAAATCATGTTTATAAGACATGATTCCTCTCATACAAAATCTTTCTGACCAACACAAATCAGCCCTTCCCTCTCCATGCATGTAAATCTTATCTTTCAGAATCTCGTCCAACAACTTACTCATCACTAATGTCAGGCTCACGGTTTATCATTTCCATGCTTTTCCTTCCGGCCTTTCTAAATGTGCATCATTAGCCATCCTCCAGTCCTCCAGTACTTCACGTGTGTATAAATAATTCAACTATATCTGCTGGGTTCCCATGGTTTGAAAGAACAAAGAGCAAAGAAAAATAACGAAGAATATTTCAGCACAGGAGCAGGCCCTTCATCCATCCAAGCCTGTGCCGATCCAATTCTTCTATCAAAGCATATTTTCTAAGAATCTGTATTCCTTTGCTCCCTGCCCGTTCATATATTTGTCTAGATAGATCTTAAATGATGTTATAGTGTTCACCACTAACACCACTACTGGCAACGCGTTCCAGGCACTCCCACCCTCTGCATAATGAATTTACCACATATCCCTCCCATCAACATATCCAATCTCACGTTGAACTCGTGGCCTCTAGAAATTCAGTACGCCACTCTGGGGAAAAAAATCTTCTTGCTATCCACCCTATCTATACTTCTCATGATGTTGTAGACCTCAAATTAAACCTCCGAGATAAGGTTGATTCAGAGATGGAGGAGACCCAGACCATGCTGGAACCGATCTCGGCCATGCTGCAGAAGCATGACTAGGAGATCCAGCGTCTCAGACACATGTCATGGAGGTGGAGCAGTGGACTGTGTCCTCTGAAACTGCACTGTAATATTCAGCAGGTCGAGTCCAGGCCTTGGGATGGTGGGTACCGGGCGTGGAGGAGCAGATCAACTTTGAAAATTGAGGACATCATAAGAATACCTGCCTTGTAGGGCTGGCGGGACGGAAAGAAGAAGGCAGCCTGTCAGTTTCTGGAGTAATGGCTTGGGTAGTTTTTGAAGCTGGAATTCGACGCGGGCCGGGTGCAGGTCGAGCAGGCCCACCAGATCGCAGTGCACAAGCCCGGGTGAGACCAGCACCCCCGCCCAGCCCTTGTGCAACGCCATCACAAATGGTTCTCCAGCACTGGGGAAGGATCCACAGGCTTTAATATCAAAATGATCACGCATTATGTTTTTCCAGGACCTTTCTACGGCCATGATCCACACGACGCAGGCCTTTAATAAGGTAAAAAGGAGGCTGAGGGAATTGAATATTCAGTATAATGTAAGATACCCGACAGTATTGCGTTTCAACTCCGGAGGGTCCATGTTTAATTTTGACTCACGAGAAAATGCAAAGAATTTCCTGTACACCTTAAGATAGATTGGCTGGCTCAAATAATATGAACAATCATGTTCTCTTTGTTTCCTCTGTGGTTTCCCTCGTTTACGTGGTTTTTTTTTTAATTTGTGGGGGTCCCATTCATTTCTTTTTCTCTCTTTTCTCCTTTCTTCCTTCCCTCCCATTAAACTTTTTTTCTACAATTTCCTTTTCGTTTCTCTCTCTTAGTACGGAACAGGGGTAGTGTTCAGGGGTGGGGAGGTTGGGGAGGGTTACATTTCTTTCATCAGGACTGCCTTGGATATGGATGGCACGGTTTGAGTGCCCACTTTTAATTTTCTTGTTGTAAGACGCATGTAACTTTTTAAAGTTTGTTTTGTCTGGGTTGGCGAGCACCTTCAGCTAGTAGGAGCCAAGGGGGATTAGTGCGTAGTATGAGCACTCCCTGTGGGGAAGGAGGAGGGAGTATCACCTCTTATTTGTGTTATATGTTGGTACATTGTACAAGGAGTTGTTAGGAGTTTTGAGTTAGCAGTTTTTGCAGTTGTATTTTCAAGTTTATACGAACTGTTTACCATTTTCTCAGAGTGCGCAATAAAAGGGGTCCTTCCTCACAGGGGGATCACGGGCTGTTTCGGATGGCTATGGCTAACCGCTCGTTTAAATAGTGCACCTGAAACATTAAACTGGAGTTATTCACCAATTGATGCTTTCAGGCTTTAGAAAGGAAAGGGCCGATGTAGACTTGGTGCCAGAAAAAATAAAGACATCTAACCGATAAGGAACATTCAAAGTTACAGAAGAGAGTGTTTGACTGGGTGTTATTTTCATCCTTTAATTCAAAATGTAGAGGAGTAACTTTTCTCATTCAGAAGAACCTTCTAGTTCAGTTTTTTGGCCAAATTAATGACGAATGTCACCTGTTTCTGATCCATAAAGCTTTAATACAGAGAGGAATATGGGAGAGAGTCATAGAGTCATAGAGATGTTCAGCATGGAAACAGACTCTTCGGTCCAACCCATGCATGCCGACCAAATATCCCAACCCAATCTAATCCCACCTGCCAGCACCCAGCCCTATCCCTGCAAACTCTTCCTTTTCATACTCGTATCCAAATGTCTCTTAAATTTTGCAATTGTATCAGCCTCCATCACTTCGTTTGGTAGCTCATTCCATACACGTATCATCCTTGGAAAGTTGCCTCACAGGTCTCTTTTATATCTTTCCCCTCTCACACTAAACCTATGCCCACTAGTTCTGGACTCCCCGACCCCAGGAAAAAGACTTTGCCTGTTTACCTTATCCATGACCTTCATAATTTTGTGTAATTCTCTAAGGTCTCCCCTCAGGCTCCGCTGCTCCAGAGAAAACAGCCCCGACCTGTTCAGACTCTCCCTATAGCTGAAACCCTCCAACCCTGGCAACATCCTTGTAAGTATTTTCTGAACCCTTTCAGGTTTCACAACATCTTTCCGATAGGAAGGAGACCAGAATTACTTGCAATATTCCAAGAGTGACGCAATCATTGGCCTGTACAGCCGCAGCATGACCTCCCAACTCCTGTACTCGGTACTCTGACCAATAAAGAAAAGCATACCAAACGCCTTATTCACTATCTTATCTACCTGCGACTCCACTTTCAAGGAGCTATGAACCTGCACTCCAAGGTATCTTTGTTCAGCAACACTTCCTAGGACCTTACCATTAAGTGTACAAGTGTTGCTAAGATTTGCTTTCCCAAAATGCAGCACCTCGCATATATCAGAATTAAACTCCATCTGCCACTTCTCAGCCCATTGGCTCTACTTGTCCAGATCCTGTTGGAAACTGAGGAAACCCTCTTTGCTGTCCACTACACCTCCAATTTTGGTGTCATCTGCAAACTTACTAACTGTTAATTTTATGCTCGCATCCAAATCATTTATGAAAATGCCAAAAAGTAGAAAGCCCAGCATTGATCTTTGTGGCACTCCACTGGTCAGAGGCCTCCATTCTGAAAAACAACCCTCCACCACCACTCTCTCTCTTCTACCTTTGAGCCAGTTCTGTATCCAAATGGCTAGTTCCCCCTGTATTCCATGACATCTAACCTTGTTAATCAGTCTTGCATGGGAAACCTTGTCGACCGCCTTTATGAAGTCCATATCGATCACATCTACTACTCTGCCCTCATCTATCTTCTTTGTTACTTCTTCTAAAAACTCAATCAAGTTTGTGAGGCATGTTTTCCCACGAACAAAGCCATGTTGACTATCCCGAATCAGTCCTTGCCTTTCCAAATACATGTACATCCTGTCCCTCAAGGATTTCCACCGCCGAGGTCATGCTCACCAGTCCATAGTTCCCTGGTTTGTGTTTACCGCCCTTTTTACACAGTGGCACCACGCTTGCCAACCTCCAGTCTTTCGGCACCTCACGTGCGACTATTGATGATACATATATCTCAGCAAGAGGCCCAGCAATCACTTCTCGAGCTTCCCACAGAGTTCTCGGGTACACCTAATCAGGACCTGGAGATTTCTCCAACTTTACCCGTATCAAGATGTCCAGCACTTCCTCCTCTGTAATCTGGACATTTTGCAAGATATCACCATCAATTTCCCTACAGTCTATATATTCCATATCCTTTTCCACAGTCAATACTGACGAATTTAGTATCTCCCCCAATTTCTTCAGCTCCACACAAAGGCCGCTTGCTGATCTTTGAGGGGCCCTATTCTCTCCCTAGTTATCATTTTGTCCTAAATATATTTGTAAAACCCCTTTGCATTCTACTTAATTATATTTGCAAAAGCTATCTCATGTCCTCTTTTTGCCCTCCTGATTTCCCTCTTAATTATGCGCCTACTCCCTTTATACTGTTCTAACGATTCACTCAATCTATCCTGTCTACACCTGACATATGCTTTCTTCTTTTTAACCAAACCATCAATTTCTTTACTTATCCAGCATTCCCTATATCTACCAGCCATTCATTTCACCTTGACAGGAATATACTTTCTCTGGATCCTTGTTGTCTCATTTCTGAAGGCTTCCCATTTTCCAGCCATCCCTTTACCTGCGAAAATCTGCTTGTAATCAGCTTTCGAAAGTTCTTGCTTAATACCGTCAAAATTGGCCTTTCTCCAATTTAGAACTTCAATTTGTAGATCTGCTCTATCCTTTTCCATCACTATTTTAAAACGAATAGAATTATGGTCGCTGGCCCCAAAGATCTCTCCCACTGACACCTCAGTCACCTGCTCTGCCTTATTTCCAAAGAGTAGGTCACGTTTTGCACCTTATCTAGTAGGTACATCCACATATTGAATCTGAAAATTGTCTCGTACGCACTTAAGAAATTCCTCTCCATCTAAACCTTTAACACATTGGAAGTCCCAGTCTATGTTTGGTAAGTTAAAAATCCCCTACCATACCCCCCTATTATTCTTACAGATAGCTGAGATCTCCTTACAAATTTGTTTCTCAATTTCCCTCCGACTATTGGTGGGGGGGAGGTCTATAATACAATCCCAATAAGCTGATAATCTCTTTCTTATTTCTCAGTTCCACCCAAATAATGTCCCTGGATGTATTTCCGGGAATACCGTCCCTTGGCACAGCTATAATGCTATCCCTTGTCAAAAATGCCACTCCCCCTTCTCTCTTGCCTCTCTTTCTATCCTTCCTGGAACATCAATCTGCCAGTCCTGCCCTTCCCTGAGCCATGTTTCTGGAATTGCTATGATATCCCAGTCCCATGTTCCTAACCATGTCCTGAATTCATCTGCCTTTCCTGTTAGGCTCCTTGCATTGAATACATGCAGTTTAATTTATCAGTCCTACCTTGTCCCTGCCTGCCTTGACTGTTTGACTGACTTCTGATCTCAACTGTACCAATATCAGATTTATCTCTTTCCTCATTATCTCCGTGCGTACCCCATCCCCAACTTACTAGTTTAAATCCTCCCGAGCAGTTCGAGCAAATTTCCCTGTCTGTATATTATACCCCTTCCAATTTAAGTGCTATCCGTCCTTCTTGTACAGGACACGTCTACCACAAAGGACAATCCAATGATCCAAAAATGTGAGTCCTTCTCCCATGCACCAGCTCCTCAGCCATGCATTCATCTTCTCTACCCTTCTGTTCCTACCCTCAATAGTTTGTAGCACTGGGAGATATTACTACCCTTGAGGACTTATTTTAAATTTATGCCCAACTCTCTATAATCCCCCCCTCAGAATCTCAACCTTTTCCCTTCCTATATCGTTGGTTCCAATACAGACAATGACCTCTTGTTGAACCTTCTCTCCGGTGAGAACATTCTGCACCCTCTCTGAGACATCCTTGATTCTAGCACCAGGGAAACAACACTCCATTCTGTTTTTCCTCTACTGGCCACAGAAATGTCTGTCTGTACCTCGGACTACAGAATCCTCTAACACAATGATCTCTTGGAAGCCGATGTACCCCTCATTGCATTAGAGCCAATCTCAATACCATAAACTTGGCTGTTCGTTCTACGTTCCCCTGAGAATCCATGATCCCCTACATTTTCCAAAACAGCATACCTGTTTGAAATGGGTACATCCACAAAAAACTCCTGCTCTAGGTGCCGACCTCTCTTACCCTTCTTGGAGCTAACCCATCTATGTGACTGTATCTGAGACTTTCCCCCTTCCTGTAATTGCCATCTATCACGTACTGTTGCTGTTGCAAATTCTTCATCGCTTCTAATTGTCTATCCAACCGATCCGTTTAATCTGATAATGTTCGCATCCAACAGCATTTATGGCAGATGCACCCGGAGGAAACCCACGCAGACACGGGGAGAATGTGCAAACTCCACACAGTCAGTCGCCTGAGTCGGGAATTGATCCCGGGTCTACAGGCGCTGTGAGGCAGCAGTGCTAACCACTGGGCCACCGTGCCGCCCATTATAATCAAGAAAGAATCCACTATACTCACTACTGCAGCCTTTCTATTGCAGAAAATAACATCGTCTTATTCCTCTACAAAACACTGCACCAGGTTAAATTAATAGCTATGGCTTTTATTTTAAGTTTAAACAAGAGACGTATCTCCAAAAATATATAATCAAGAAAGAATCCACTATACTCACTACTGCAGCCTTTCTATTGGACAGAATAAAAATAACGATTAACTGATCTGATTCTGTGTTGTGAACTTCGCACAAACATGTTTCTCCAGTTGTGAAATTCACTGTTTGTTAGTTGTGAAATTCACTGTTTGTTAGTTTTTGCAGACGCACTCCGATGTCCAGCGATACATTAATTCGAAAACAGCAAAGGCAGTAAATGTGCAGGTTCTCTGTCTCTCTCTCCCATCCCCCCTCCCCCCCAGCACTGTCCTCACCATGCGCTTCTTCTGTCTGTTCTTCCCACTTTTGAAACTGCTGTTGTTTTGACATTTGTTTTCCCCAAAGTTCCAAAACATTACAACAGCATATAAAACAGTAATTGCTGCTCCTGGAATTCGAGGAAATCACCTCCAGCATCTAGAATACCTTAAAGAAGGAGCATCTCTTACAGCCAGAAAGTTGTCCCGTCCTCCATCTTTCCCTTGGTACACCCTTCAAGCTAACGGATGCACTCTCCAGGTTGATGGACCTTGGGGGGTGTCATACAATGTTAGGAGGAGACTTTAACCGATATATGGATCCCAAGGTGGATAGTGTCTTACGGGCTCTCGACGGTATTTCCCTGCAATCCAGGCAGCTGGTGGATCTAAACAGGGATCTGGGCTTGGTGGATGTGTGGAGATTGTTCACCCTTCGGGTACGGACTTCACCTTTTTACCTAACCCACATAAGTGCCAAACTAGGATTGACATGTTTTTGCCCCAATGGCCTTTTTGAATTCTGTGCTGTCCTGTAGAATTGGAAACATAGCCATTTCTGATCATACAACAGTGTACATGGAGGGTTAGGATGGTGGCGATGGGACAGGCTCGCAGTAGTGGTGCATGGATACCTTCCTCCTGAAGGATAGCTAGTCATAGAGTTGTAGAAATGTACAGCATGGTAACAGACCCTTCAGTCAAACCTATAAATGCCGAGCAGATATCCCAGCCCAATCTAGTCTCACCTCCCAGCACCAGCACATATCTCTCCAAACGCTTCCTATTCATATATCCGTCCAAATGCCTCTTAAATGTTGTAATTGTACCAGCCTCCGCCACATCCTCTGGCAGATCATTCCATATACGTAGCACCCTCTGTGTGAAACAGTTGATCCTTGGGTCTCGTTTATATCTTTCCACTCTCACCATCGGAGAGTCCAGCACTATGCTCTCTAGTGCTGGACTCTCCGACCCCAGGGAAAAGACTTAATCTATTTCTCCTATCCATGCCCCTCATAATTTTGTAAACCTCTATAAGGTCACCCTCAGGTTACAGGGAAAACAGCCCCAGCCTGTTCAGTCGCTCCCTGTAGCTAAAATTCTCCAACCTTGGCAAGATCCTTGTAAATCTTTTCTGAACGCTTTCAAGTTTCACAACATCTTTCCGATAGGAAGGAGACCAGAATTGCACGTAATATGCCAACAGTGGCCTAACCAATGTCCTGTACAGCCGCAACATGACCTCCCAACTACTGTACTCAATACTCTGACCAATAAAGGAAAGCATACCAAGCGTCTTTCTCACTATCGTATCCACCTGTGATTCCACTTTCAAGGAGCTATGAACCTGCACTCCAAGGTCTCTTTATCCAGCAACACTCCCTTGCACCTTACCATTAAGTGTATAAGTCCTGCGAAGATTTGCTTTCTTATTGAATATTTTTCATGGGATTTAAAAAAGTTTGTACATCAATTTTGGACGGCCAGTAATCCGACGGTGCTTTGGGAGACTGCCAAGGCCTATGCAAGGGGTTTGATTATTTCTTACTCGGCGACTTGGAAGCGGTAGAATGGAGAGCAGCAGTTGACAGAGCGCATTTTGACAGACCGTCTGTAACTAAATTGCAGAAGATTACAATGCTCCGGGCTGCGCTGAACGCTTCAGTCACCCAGACAGCAAAAAGAGCGACCTCATTTCCGAAACAGAGGGTATTCGAGTAACGTGATAACCCGGGTAGATATCTGGCATACTTCGCCAGAAAGAAGAGTGCCCCCAGTCTATCACATCCATTAGCGTGTGTGCTGTTAAAATCATCTGCGATCCCAGAAAGACTAATCCAGCATTCATGAAGTTCTTTTCTGGGCTCTTCCAGTCAGAGGGCTGTAAGGACAGAATGGCGACAATGAAGCCCTTTTTTAGTACCCTGGACCTCCCAGATGTAAATTCAGAGCAGGCGTCTCTTTCGAATTCCCCTCTGACAAGCCAAAAGATACAGGAGGCGGTGAGGCAGCTCGAGAGTGGTAAAGCACCGGGCTTAGATGGATTTTAGAGTGAGATTTAAAAGGAGTTTGTAGACATGCTGACTGGGCCAATGTTGGATATGTACAATTCTTCATACAATCAGGCCTGCCTCCCATCCTCTCCGAGAGAAGGAAATATTTGACTTATTCTCCCGAAGATTGCACTTCATAAAGGCCTTTATCCTTATTAAATGTGGACTTTCATATTTTGTGAAAATGCTGGCGTTGAAGATGGATAAGTTATTGCCCTTCATTGTGAAATAGGACCAGACAGGTTTTATTAGGAGTCACAGGTCATCTAATAATAATAGGACAGTGCTAATATGGTTCACGTGTGCCAGCAAGGGTCAATTCCAGGCTTGGGAGTGGATGCAGAGAAAATATTTGACCGGGTGGAGTGGCCGTACCTCTATTATGTCCTGGAATAATTTGACCTTGGAGAGGCTTTTGCCAGGTGGGTGACAGTATTATCTAGTCACTCATGGTATAAGGTCTGAAAACTTTAGCAATGGCAGAGTCAGCCGTCAAGGGTGTCCTCTTTCACCGTTACTATTTACATTGGTGATTGCGCCGTTGGCAGAACCCATCCGGAGGGACCACAATATTACTGTCCTGGAAATAGGATCAGGAAGGCAAAGGTTCACACTTTATGCAGATGGCGTTCTTCTCTTTCTAACGAACTCGATGATATCTGTGCCCCAAGTGATTAATGTATTTGGATCTTTCTTGGGGTATAAAATCAACTTTATGAAGTCGGAGACCATGCGTGTCTGGGTTTTATTAGAGTACCTGATCTTGGAGGTGGAATCCGATTCCCTTTCAGATGGTCAGAGGGAGGTTTCTTGTATTTTGGAATTTATATCACCCCAGCCTTCAATCAATTAGATAAAGCTATCTTCCGGCAGTTGCTCGAGAACATAAGGCAGGATCTTCAGCACCTTCTATATCCTGGTTGGGTAGAATATCTCCGGTCAAAATGAATGTGGTCCTCCGTTTATTATATCCCAGGAAACTGCACCCTTTGATACTGCCCAGTCAGCCTATACGGAGCTTTACAGTCGGCTTGGATGTTTTATTTAACAGGCGGCCTCTTATGGAGCTCACCCAATTGCAGTTGAGTGATGTGGATTTTACACACTTTAACAAATACCAATTGAGTTCCCTCCTAGCCAATTTGGTTGATTTGATTTGCTAAGACCTGCGGTCAATGTGGTTGGACATCGATGTCTCCCAGACAAAATGTCCCCTCATTAATCTGTTGTTCATGGACAAGATACTGACTGTTATGGACCATTGCAGAAATCCAATTGTCCTTAACAGTGTTAAAGCATGGAGAATGATGCATTAATGTGAGGGCAATTTACAAAAAAAAAACACTTCCCCTTTTACTCCCATTGTAGGATTGATGGATTCTGGATTTTGCTCTGGGAGTCCAGAGGAGTTTCCTGTTTGGGAGACTTAATTGACAGGTGGGCGTGACGTCTTTCGAGCAGCTGAGACAGACATATGAGCTATCTCGGAGATTAGGGATTTTATACAGAAAAAGAACTACATTAATGGTTAGTCGCCATAAGTCGAATATGGAGGTGAGAGTGCTTCAGTCCACGTGCACTCTCTCGGTCAGCACTCTCTAGCATTTAATAGGAGGTAGTGTCTCAAAGGACATCGAGCAGCTGTTTGAAGTTTGGGTTCAGCAATTGGGGGTGGAGATGTTCAACAGAGGAGTGGGCAGATATTTGGAAGAATGTCTGGAAGATTTCGATTTGCAATCGGACGCAAGCTATGCAACTGAAGGTACTCCTCATGGTTTATTTGGCGTCGGAGTGGCGTGCCAAATTTAAGAACGGAGCGTTCCCAATGTGCCCAAATGTAAAACAGATGTTGGTACGCATTCTCATTGCTTATGGTCATGCCACAAACTTCGTAGTCATTGGGGCCCTGTAGCGAGTGTTTTGGAAGGGGTCTTGGGAACCGAGGTCAAGGTAGATCCGATGTCCGGCCTCTTGGGTTTGCCAAATCACCCATATTTGGGAAGAAATTGTTCAGTATACTTTCATTTTGTGCGAGAAACAACATTCTGATGAAGTGGGTGTCGGTAAATCCCCCAGTATTCTCGGGGTTGTGTAGGTTAGTTATGGAGCACATCCCCCTGGACTTCCTTACAATTATCG
>NC_057717.1:53993416-53998047 GCF_004010195.1 Chiloscyllium plagiosum
TGATCTGTAAACCAGGAGCAGTTACCCTCCCAGCATGTAGTGCTGTGTGCACCACCCCAGTGCAATGATCTGTAAACCAGGAGCAGTTACCCTCCCAGCATGTAGTGCTGTGTGCACCACCCCAGTGCAATGATCTGTAAACCAGGAGCAGTTACCCTCCCAGCATGCAGAACTGTGTATTCCATCCCAGTGCATTGAACTGTAAATCAGGAGCAGTTACCCTCCTCGCATGCAGGACTGTGTGCACCACCCCAGTGCAATGATCTGTAAACCAGGAGCAGTTAACCTCCCAGCATGTAGAGTTGTGTGCATCACCCTAGTACATTGTTCAGTAACATTGTGTTAGATCACTGCCCAATGTGGGTAAACTTGCTGGAAGTGACATAATATGCAGCTCCCCTCCATTTACAGCTTCATACTTCCATTGTGCCAAGGGATGTAGCACATCTAGTCAAAAGGAAGGATGAAGTTTACTTAAGGTTGAGGAGGCAAGGATCAGACAGGGCTCTAGAGGGTTACAAGTTAGCCCGGAAGGGACTGAAGAATGAACTCAGGAGAGCAACAAGTGAGCATGAAAAAGTCTTGGTGGGTAAAAGCGAAGATGTTCTGCACGTATGTCAGGAACAAGAGGACGGCCAGAGTGAGGGTAGGGCTCATCACAGATTGTGGAGGGAATTTGCGTCATGAGTTGGAAGAGGTAGGGGAGGTCCTTAATGAATGCTTTGCTTCAGTATTCACTACTGAGAGGGGCATTGACGATTATGTGGAGAGCGTGGAACAGGCTGATATGCTAGAGGGTGTGACGAAAAAATTGAGAAACTCCAGGATAGATAATTCTCCTTGGCCAAACAGAATATAAGCAAGGATTCTACAGTAAATGAAAGAAGAGATTACTGCGCGTTTGGCAATGATCTTTGCACCCTAACTGCCCACTGCAGACAGGCCAGATGAAAAGAGGTTGGTAAATGTTATTCCCTTGTTCAAGCAATGGAATAGGGATAATCTTGGGAATTATAGACTAATCAGTCTTACGACAGTGGTGGGCAAAGTATTGGAGAGGATTCTGAGAGACATGATTTATGATTACATGAAAAACCATTGTTTCATAGAGATAGTCAATATGCCTTTGTGAGGGGCAGGTCATGCCTCAAGAATCTTTTTAAATCATTTGAGGATGTGACAGCACACATTTATGAAGGTAAATCAATGGATGTGGTGTATATTTTAGCAAGACGTTTGATAAAGTTACCCACAGTAGGCTCATTCAGAATGTAAGGAGGCAGGGGATGCAGGGAAATCTGGTTGTCTGGGTACACAATTCCTGGCCCATAGAAGATAGAGGTTGGTTGTCGATAGAAAGCATTCAGTCCCGCAGAATCAGTTTTAGGACTTCTGCTCTTTGCGATTTTTATTCATGGCTTGGATGAGGAAGTGGATGTGTGGATTAGTACGTTTGCCAAAAACACAAATGTTGGTGGAGTTCTTGATAACGTTGAGGTATGTTGTAGGTTGCAATGGAACATTGACAAGATTTAGAACTGAGATGATGAAAAGCAGATCAAGTTAAATCTGGAAAAGTGTGAAGTCAGTCACTTTGGAAGGTCGAATTTGAATGTAGAATATTGGGCTAAAGGCAGTATTCTTGGCAGTCCGGAGGAACAGAGGGATCTTGGGGTCCATGTTCAGAGATCCCTCACAGTTGCCACCCCAGGTTGATGTCAAATTGGCAGAAGCGAGGACTGCAGATGCTGGAGATCAGAGTCAAGATTAGAATGGTGCTGGAAAGCATAGCAGGTCACGCAGCATCTGAGGAGCAGAAAAATCAAAGTTTCAAGCAGGAGCTCTTCATCATCTGATGAAGGGATTCTGCCCGAAACATCAATTTCCCCTCTCTTCGGATGCTGCCTGACCTGCTGTGTTTTTCCATCATCACCCTAATCATGACCCAAGTTGAGTGGCTGTTAAGAAAATGTATGTTGTGCTGGCTTTCACAAGCTATGGAAGTGAGTTTCAGAGTTGTGAGATTATGCTACAGGTCTATAAAGCTCGGAATAAACCACTGTTATGAAGTTGAAGGTGTGTATAGTATCTTTTAAGAGAGAGTGAATGTTGTTCTGCACTGAGAACTTGCAAGCACCTGTCATATGACTAGCTAGCAGACCCCAAAGTATACTGGAAAATATAAAGCATGCAACGTTTGGCAGTGAAACAGATACCTTGAGTTTTGGTTGCTGTTTGACAACAATTCGAATTTAGCCATTCAGTTTAAATTAGGCTCCGGGATACAAAAGTCAATCGATTTTTAATTTATTGTTTTGCCAACATCTAACCAATGATATGATACTGGAGATGACAGATGCTGTGTGGTTTTGAAATTAAGTTGATGCAATTTTAATATGGGCTTTTCTTATTGGAACATTATGTTGTTATAAATTTGGAGGGCAATTACCAACCATTTCAGACAAAAAGGGGCTTCGAGTTGTGAATAGTTGTTGTTCCATGTTCACTTTAAGAGTTAAGGAATAAATTGATATTATTTATACTTAAAAAGTGAATTTTGAGATTTGTCACTCGTACTTTAACAGCTTACGTTGCGAGTTGAGCTTTTCTGGCTGTTTGGTTTAATTAGTGGAAGGGTTCATCGTCATGATGTAACACTACACATTGTGTTCTGTCTTTGTCGCCTTGCCGTAGAAAAATGTGGAAGCTATAGAGAGGGTGCAGAGGATTTCCTGCAGTGCAACGGAAAATTTGACACACACCACACAGAGCAAGTGAAATATTGGGAATGTCACCACGCGAAAAAGTAAATACTGGCAGATTCTCGACGTCTGTATAAACATCAGTGTGTCAGTGTGTGTATAGTATGTCTGTACTGATGACAGTGTGCATGTGCATCAGTGTATCGATATGAGTCTCTGTATGTCTGTATTAGTATCTGTGTTACTGCATCAGTTTCTGTGTGTGTATCTATGATCAATAATGTGTGTCTTTGCGTGTCTATATTCGTCTCTGTGTGTACCTGCGTGTCTCTGTGTGTATCCATGTGCATAGCGGATATGTCAGCCTCTGTGGTGTTAAAAGTGAAGCAATGTCCCCTCGGATGCCCTTCACACTCTACTACGTCGACGGCATTCCTGGTGAAGTGCTCCTGCCCAAAACGTTAATTTTCCTATTCCTCAGAAGCCTGACCTGCTGTGTTTTTCCAGCAACACACTCTGGACTCTGATCTCCAGCATCTGCAGACCTCACTTTCTCACAGCAGAGTTTCAGTCTGGGAGCGAGCCAGCTCACGGCACCATCCAAACTGACAGCACCGTCACCACACACACGCACACACATATAGGCAGATATAGGGAGTATCGTAATTGTACTGAGGACCCGAAGAGTGGAGAATGCTCGTGTAGAGAAATGTCTGCGCTCCTTCTGCAACTTGGAAGTGATTTGTCTTTGAAGATTATTCGTGGCACAGAGTGTACGCAATAAAGAGTATTTCCATTGCAACTGCATCCAATGAAGGTCGACTGAAACATTTGTAAAGTGATGTAATGCATTTATTGCTCGTTCTTTAACTTGAAATCTTTTGTAATGCACTTTTACAAACTATAAGTGAGAAAGGATTGAAAAGTCCTGAAACTGACCCAGTGATGTTGGTAATATGTCAAGAACAATATCATTAGGTTTCAGACGAAACTGCTCTGTGCTTAAAAAGGCTTTATTTGAAAACCCAAGCAGCCATGCAATCTGAGAGATTCACAGAATTTGATGTCCTCTAAGAGAGAAAAACATCTGACATTTGTGCAGGGGGAGCCAGCAGAGAGTGGCATTGTATGGCTCTACACTTAACATTGGCAGGCAGTAGAGATGGAGGAAGGGGGAGGGTATTGGTGTAAATTTCTGTGGATGTACCCCAAAAACTACAAAGACCACGTTTAACAGAGATGCAGACAGGGATACAAACAAATATGCATAGACACATTAAACACACAACACATATAGATACAGGTATAAACACTTACACACTAACACATGCACACTCCTGCCCACAGAAAAAGTAGTTTATTTAAGATAGAGATAAATACGTTTTTCATTAATAAGGGAACCATTTGATCAGTTGACGAAGGCAAAAGAATGCGGCTGAGAAACATTTCACCCGTGATCAAACGGCACAGCAGATCCGATTGGCTAAAGGGCTTAATTCTGCTTCAATTTCCTATTTTCTGAAGTGATTCATTTTGGAAGATCGAATTCCAATGCAGATTACAGCGTCAAAGGTAGCATTCTTGGCCATGTGGAGGAACAGACGGATCTTTGGGTCCACGTCCTTAGGTACCTCCAAGTTGCCATTCAAATTGATAGAGGTGTTAAGAAGAATATGGTGAGTTGGTTTTCATAACAGGGAGATTGAGTTTAAGTGCTGCGCGATTATACTGTAGCTCTGTAAAGCCCTGGTTAGACCACACATGAAGTATTGTGTTGTGTTCTGTTCACCCCATTATGGGAAGAAATTGGAAGCTTTCCAGAGGGTGCAGACAGGATTTACCAGGATGTTGCCTGTGCAGGAGGGCATGTCTTATGGAGAATTTCTAAGGGAGCTAGGCCTTTCTCATTGGAGTGAAGACGGATAAGGG
>NC_057717.1:53998547-54022554 GCF_004010195.1 Chiloscyllium plagiosum
TTACTGTCCTGATTACTTGCTGGCTCATGTGAATTGTGTAAGTGATAACTGCAGTTCCCAATCTCTCATTTTCTAATAAATTAAAAATGAAACCGACTGTATTTGTTGCTCACGTTCAATTCATTTCTTTGCCTTGTGAGCAGCTGTGCTCCAAGCACTGATACATGGGCTACCCGATGAGCAATGACCTTTAGTCCAGAGCAGAATCTTACTCTCTATGTTCTCCCCATTATCCAATTCTCAATCCCTGTAGCATATTCACCCCTTACACAAGGACTTTAACGTTCTTCACTTACCTGTCAAAAGCCTCCTGAAAATACAAATACACTGTTCCCATTGGTTCTCATTTATCGATGTCACAATCATCATCCTCCACAAACTGGGAATGCGGTGGTCTAGGGCTATTATCTCCAGACTATTAATCCCGGGGCCCAGCTAACAACTCAAACCTGGACTTGAATCCCGCCTCATCAGATTATGGAATTTGAATTCAATGGAGTATTTGGGTTAACAATCTAACGAAAGATTGTCAATTGTTAAATAAAAAAAAAACACCTGGCCCACTTGTGTCCTTCATGAAAGGAAATCTGTTATCGTCACGTCACGTGGTCAGGCCTACATGTGACACCAGACCCAAAGCAATATGATTGACTTTCAACTACCCTTTGAAACGGCCATTCCATCCATTCAGTTATATCACGACAATGTCTCAAAGAAATTAAACTAGACAGATCTAACCACTGGCAGACTACAACATATGGACTGCTATAGTTCAAGAAGGCAGCTCACCAACAACTTCTCATGGGCAATCCGGAAAGGGAAATATATACTGGCCCAGCCAGTTACACCTATGCCGCATTAATGAATTAAAGAAGATGACCACACTCAGGAAAGAGAGACAGATGGGACAAAAAGTATGGAATGTACAAAGACCTTGTTCATTAAAACCCCAGGATTAATGAGCCAGGGACAAAATAAAAATAACATTAGTTAGGAGACAGAAAGAAATGGGAGCAGTGGTTGTGGAGATTTGAAGGAGGAATACAACGATATTTCCATAGTCACCATCATGCCTTCTGGCAGACAGAATGAAATGCAACGCAAAGCAACAAAACTTATTGCATTTGGGCAAGAGAATGCTGATTGCTGATATGGTTCTGTGGGTCAGGGATTAGCATTACATTTTCACAGGGTGATTCTAACTTCAGGCAAAGTTTTGTGTGGAGTTTGCATATTGTCGCCACGTCTGCATTTGTTTCATCCCACAGTTCAAAAATATGCAGATTAGGTGAAATAGCCAAGCTAATCTTCTCATTGTGTTCACCGATGTGTAGGTTAGGCACAATAATGAGGGGTCAATATCGGGGGGTAGAAGAATGGGCCTGGTCAAGTTACTCTTCCAAGGAGCTGTTTCCACACTACATGCATTTGATGAATACGAACAGGGCAATTTAAAATGGAAAGAATAGTATGCTACATAAGTTTTTTAATCACTGGATATGCAGTTCGACAGGGTTGTGCACATATAGAACATAAAACATTCCACTGCAGTGCAGACCCTTCGGCCCTTGATGTTTGGCCAACCTATGAAACCAATCTGAAGACCTTCTAAACGACACTACTCCATTTTCCATCTATATGCGGTGCTGGACCCTGTGGCTGCTAGACTGCGCTGCAGCAGGTTTTGCGGGAACCAATAAAAGGGAAACCTATAATTGTAATCTTTCTGCCTGCTGCAGATACACCCCTCCATTTCATACATCGGTAAAGATGGTCACTACACAGTCCTTCTCGGGAACAAGGGCTATCTTCACCTTTTGCAGACCCTCCACACAATGATATGTACTGAATGGTACAGACTGTAAAAAGGTTAAACAACTAACGACGAGGCATCCATGAGGCACAATGGCCCATAGGCGGCGGCAGCAGCATCGTATTCTGTACAACTCAGACAGTCTGCAACTTCCTGGACCGACATACCTCCCTCTGTACAGTAACCATCACGGCCCGACATACCTCCCACTGTACAGTAACCATCACGGCCAGACATACCTACCACTGTACAGTAACCGTCATGGCCCGACATACCTCCCTCTGTACAGTAACCGTCTCGGCCTGACATACCTCCCACTGGACAGTAACCATCACGGCCTGACATACCTCCCTCGGTATAGTAACCATCATGACCCAACATACCTCACAGTCTACGGGAGCCATGAAATGTTTAGCACTGCTCCCTCACAGCGCCAAGGTCCTCGGTTCATTTCTGGCCTTGGGTACCTAAATGTGTGGAGTGTGCAATTCCCCCTGTGTCTACATGGGTATCCTATGACAGTCCAAAGATGTGCAATTCAGGTGAATTGGCCACATGAAATTGCGAATTGTTTTAGTCATAAGGAAATGGGTGTGGGTGGGTTACTCTCCGGAGTGTTGACGTGGATTGGTTAGGCCGAAGGGCCTGTTTCCACACTGTAAGGAATCTAATCTACTCTCCAAGGTTCAAGTCAGGAATATGATGGAATAATCACTTGACTGAATGAGTGCATCTCCAACAGTATTCTAGTATGCACTTATTAGCAACAGGCAACACAGTTGTGTGGGGAAAATCATGTCTCACAAACTTGATTGAATGTTTTGAGGAAGTGACAAAATTGATAGATGAGAGTGTGGGGCTGGATGTTGGCCGTTTGGACCTTAGTAAGGCCTTTGATATGGTTTCTTATGGCAGGCTCATACAGATGGTGAAGGGAAATGGAATCAGCGGTAAGATGGATAGAGAACTGCTTGGCCACTGAAGACAGAGTAGTGGTGGAACAGTGTTTTTGTGACTGGAGATCTGTAAATTGATTGGCGGAGTTGCAGATTGTGAGGTTGATTGCCAGCGAATACAGTATGATATAGGTCAGCTGCAGATTTGGACAGAGAAAACACAAATGTAACTTTATATGGACAATTGTGAACGTGGTGCATTTTGCAAGGTCTAAGGCAGGAGAGAAGTATAAAGTGGATGGAAAAATACTGATTGCATCAGCATCCGAAGGGATCAAGGTGTACACCACGCAGTTCCCTGAAAGTGGCAACACAGGTTGATAGGGTGATCAAGAAGACTGATGGCAAACTTGCAGACATGCATCGGAGCATGCAGTATGAAAATTAGCAGCCCATATTGCAGCTGTAGAGAAACTTAGTTCGAGGTACATTTAGAATATTGTGTACAGTACTGGTTGCCACATGGTGTTGAAGTGTTGGAGAGGGTATGAAAACGTTTTACCGAGGATGTTGTCTGGTTTGGAGGGTATTAGCCAGAAGGAGAAATTGAACACACATGGTTTGTGTACACCTAGGCATCATTGACTATGGGGCTACCTGATAGATATTTACAAAATTATCAGAGGCATAGATAGAAGGACAGTTAGAGGCTTTTTCCCCCCCAGAGTAGAAATATCAATTTCTCAGGTTTTAGGTAAAAGAGAGCAAGTTCAGGAGATGTGTTAGGTAAGCTTTTTTTTGGTTTTGGACAGAATGTGAAGGTGCCTGAAACGCACTGATAGAGGGGAAGAAGCCAAGATAGCAAGGAGGGAACAGAATGACATAGAGGGTGTCGGAGCAAAAACTTTTGTTTTAACTTTAGAAAGGCATCATGTGTCAGTGCGGGTTTGCTGGGCTGACGGGCCTGTTCCTGTACTGGACTGTTCTTTAAGACAAGATTTGAGCGCGGGAGTGGCGAGATGCTCACTGTATGATTACTGATGATCAACAGCCACACATTATTGTGGATTCCACGCCCCCGCCCCCCCAACCACCATCAACTTGCAGTTCATTTCCTCCCCCACTGTGGGGAAACTCAACATAGAGAATTTGACATGAAATTCAGACCTGGTACCTGGTGACTCCATCTCGCCGCTCACTCTTGCAGACTTCTATCCTGAAGACCAATGTCTTGGGGGAAACTGCATGAACAGAAGCTGCATGTACTCTACACCCACCAATGCTGACATCTGACACATGCCAGCTTCACCATGCATTCCCAGCACATCTCTGACCCCCTAACAATACGCTTCTGTACTTTAATGCTGCAGCTCAGGGTGCACTGACAACTCTCATTGCAATGCTGCTACAAGGACACTGTGCTCAGGGACACCCACCCAGCTCATGGGCTGTCCCTCTGTGCTGCTCACTCCATGTTTGTACACACTCACTTTGAGCTGACTTGAATGCTCACAGAATGCCTTACCCTGCCCTCAGCAGTGTTTCCCCTCAGCCAGAGCTACCAGGCTCACCCGCCTGCTGTATTGTCTTGGTGTTTAGCACTGACACAAACCCAGGAAGCTTGATATCATTGTCCACAGTCAGTCACAGTGCCCAGCACTGTCAGTCAACGGGAGTCTCAGGTCCCAATCCGGGAGCTTGGGCACCATCAGTCAGCCTCTTGTGGTTGTTAGGGTCAGGATCCGTCCCCTGTGCGGGGGTGAGAAGCAGAATGTTTGGAGCCCCCTATCCCTCTTGGCTCTTTCTGCTCTCGTGTAGGGTGTGGAATTGTTTGTAACAGCTGGTACAGACCAAGAGAAGGTGCTGCATTCAATGAGAGTGGGATAACATGAGCCTTTGTGGGAGGTGGGTGCAGTAACAGAGAGACAGTGAGGGCGAGCTCACAAAGTGCAGATGGTGGTACTTGCCATGGTGGAGTGGAGAAGGTCACTGACCTCCTTCCAACACTGCTGGGCATTCATCCAGCAGGCTGGCACCTCACTGACACAGGGGTCAACCACCAACCAAGCTGGCAGGGTATAGTATCATGGACTTCCCTGCCAGTCCTGGAGGAAGATAATGTCCCTCTTGTGCACCATGCCATCCACCAGAACCTCAGCGGCTTGGTCTCAAAGTTAAGTCCCAGTTTTGCCCCCTATGCCATGTCTTGGGCAGTTTCAGATTGACAATCTAAGAGTGTATTGACTTTTTACTAATGGCCCCTGGAACAGGGAGGCTGGTGCATTCTGGGATATCCAGGCAGTGGGCAATTGTTATGATGAAGGGGACAATCATCGTGTTTGTGTCAGTTGAGAAGATAACCACGTGGGCAGGGAGGGTAGTTACTGAGGCAGATTGGGGATGGTATCATGAGAAAATGCACTTCACCTTTTGGAGAGAAACCCTCCATAAATACTGACTAAAATGAGACTTGACCAATTCATAAGATGGGTTCTGCCTCTGTCTGTCTGAATCAAAGTAGGGATGCAGTGTTAAACATTGTGAGCAACAAACTTGGAGCGGAGAATTACAAAGGAGATTCAAATCCTTAAAAAGGGGTAACACAATGTTCCAGACTGTTAAAAGGAACAGGGGGAAAATCCCTGCCTAATAGTTATTTACATTATCCAATCCTCACTGGATGCAGGGATGGTGCTGGAGGCCTGGAGAATGGCTAACACCACAGCTTTGTTTAATGTGGAACAAGATTTAATAGGTCGCGGCTGGAATTCTGAGACAGTGGATAAACGGTCACTGAGGAAGTCCAGGGACTCCAGGAAATTAATCTGACTGTATCGGTCTGAGGCAGTAACTTGGAACTGCATGTGACTTCTTTGGATTTGACGAGAGATCCCATGGCAGACTGTTTAAAAACAGAAACTATGGGGTCCAGGTGAACGGAGCAAACAACCCAGAGGAGTGCAAGGCAAGGCATTTGGGGACATCAGCAATAGAGAGGAATGTACAATAAATGAGAGTCTGGTCAGTGTGGGCAGATAAATGAAGGTAGCTGGAAACATCAATCTCGTTAATATAGCAAATGGCACAATTTCCTCTATCAGCCGAAATGCAGAATTTCAGAGCAGGAAACCTATGCTGGAACTGCATAAATAATGAGTTCAGTGACAGCTTGAGGATGGTGTGCAGTTCTGGTCACCCCATCACATGGAAGGATTGAATTGGAGTGGAGAGGGTAATTAAAAGATCCGTTACCCTGTGACAGTGGAAGTGCAGTTCTGAGGAAAGATAGGAATGGAGGATGCTGAGAGGAGATTTGATTGGGATGCACATGCTGTCAGGGGCCTGGGTAGAGAGGGAAATAACATCTTGTTCCTGTTGGTAAACTGCTTTACCAGTGGTGAATATTTAATGTAATTGGCTGAAATATCAGAAAAGTGGTGAGGAAAGTTGTTATTTTACCCAGAATATGGTCGGGATCTGGGAGTCACACATGGAAGCCGAGCAGAGGCAGAAACTCTCAAACCATTTTAAAAAGGTGCCGGGATCTGCAGCTGAAGGCCTATAGGATCCAGGGAAACAGAACTAGGACTTTAAAAAAACAACATTACCTCTTGTCCAATGCAGACAGTGGACAGATTGATCTTGTCGAAACTGCTATTTTCTGAAGTTTTCAAAGGCTACCAATATCTGATAGAATCAATATGCAGAGATGAGGGTGTGGGCAAGGAGGAGCAGTATGTGAATTGATCAGCATCACAATAATACTGATCCCATCCTTTATACACAATGCTCCTTCACTGCGTTGGCCTATTTATCCTTCCAATAGAAATGGGGAAAACCTTTAATTATCCAGTTCCCAGTCATGGTCACACTGCAACCCCATCTTTATAATCCCTGCTACATCTGAGCTGGTTCACCCTGTTTCAAGTTAACATTTCACTGGCCTCGTTGAAAAGTTCCCAGCTTCATTCTTGCCCCATCGAAGGCTGCTCTCAGTCAACTAATGTTTCTCACTCTCAATTATTGCATAGCATTCTCTATCATCATCCTGAACGTTACAATAAAATGATCGCTGCCCCCCCAAAACGTTCCCCAATGGATCCACTTACCCCACCTCTTCCCGAAGGACCAGGTCCAACAGTATATGCTCTCTTGGGCTGGACACATACTCCTGCAGTGAGCTCTCCTCCATGTAATTCAGGAACACTCGCCCCTCAGGACGCTGCACCACCAGTAACCCAGTCAATACCTGAATAAATTAAGTTTCTCATTATAACTAATCTGTAATACTGTCTTCGCTCTCAAATGACTCTTCATATTTATTCTCTCCATCGTTTCTTTGGTTGTTGGCTCACAGACTGTACCCCAGTTTAATTGTACACTTTTTGTTCTGTAGCTCCAGCCAAATTCATTCTGTCCTAGGACGGATCCTCTTTCTCTTGGACTCCTTAACTAACGTTAATCTAAACCAATACTTCAACCTTCATCCTTTCCCTTTCTTACTATCATTTCAGAATCCCTTATACCGAGCAATATTTAATATCATGTCCTGCCATTCCCTGAGCCAGCTCTCGGTGATCAGTACATCAGATTTCCACACACCAAACTGCTTCTGTAACTCCGCACACTCCCAGTATTCAGGTCCATGCAGAGTACCTCAGATTAAGGCTTTCTTTCTCACTCCATCTTCCACTGTTAATCATGTTGTTGTAAATTAGTACCAACTGTATCTTCCATTATTTTGAGAATCCTGGTACTCTCCTCTATTATTTCTTTTTGGATCCTAAGCACACACCAAGTTATTTACAATCCCTCCAAAAAAAAAAACCGTAAGAAATTCAGTCCCAACTCTGTCACGTTAGCCCATCCAGTTTGTACAGTTGCTGTCTTCCCCAGAACCAGTTCCAATGTCCCAGGAATCTGAAGCCGTTCCTGCTGCACCATCGTTCAAGTCACACTCTCATCTACCTAAAACTCTGAGTCCTGTTCTCACTTGGACACAGCACTGGGAGTATTCCAGGGATTGCTACGTTTGCAGACCGGCTTGCTAACAATCCAACTAGCTCCCTAAATTCTGACTCCCAGACCACTTCTCCCTTCCTACCCAGGTCATTCCTACCAACATGGGCATGATCTTTGACTGCTCACTGTCCCCCAGACGAATGCTCTGCAGACACAGTGACATTCGTAACCCCACTATCCTGGAATTACTGACACTCTGACACCTTCTTCACTTTCCTGTCTCTCCTGTGACTATTTCCCCTCCTTCCTTCTCCCTCCCCTCCTGTACAGTCAGGCTGCTTGTGCTGCCACAGACATGACTCTGACTGCCCTCCCTTGAGCAGCCAGCACCTTCATCAGCTTCCAAACTGGGAGATTGAATTGGGAGGGAGACACCAGTATATGCTTGTATTCCCTGACTGTTTCTCTCCGATTACCTAGTCCCCCAGACCCTTCCTCCTTCCAGGCCGTCATGACTGTAGGGTGATCTTCTCTCTCTGTGTGTGCTTTCCACTTAATCTCAGCATCACAGATGTCCCATAGTGTCTCTAGCCACTGTCTGAGCTCCATGACCCAGTGTCCATCTAGGACACCAGCAGGGGCTATGACTTCCCAATTAACAGAACACATTTTACATCTGACAAACATGGCCTAAAATGCATTTTCTCTCGAATTAATTAATTACTTAGAATGAAGTTAACATCCAGGAAATAACAATATGCTTAAATCCCTTATTCAAATGTGGCTTACTGAGGGTAATTTATTATATCGGCTCACAATTTTACATCCCCCTCTTATTTCTGTGTTCAACACTTATTTCAAAAGTTGAAAAAAATTGCTAACTTATAGCAATTAACTGACAATCGCTAATAACAGCGAATTTATCAGCCAATGAACTTACAGCATTTTCTGTGATGGCTCTTACACTTGTTTCAAACTCAGTGCAGGCAGGTCCCAGCAGCAGGAAGTTATCACTGTGACTCCCAGGTAAGTGTAACCCTCCAGCTCCCACTGCACTCTGCTCCCTCACAGCGTCACCGTCTCTGTGACTCCCAGGGACGTGTAATCCTCCAGCTCCCACTGCACTCTGCTCCATCACAGGGTCACCGTCTCTGTGACTCCCAGGGACGTGTAATCCTCCAGCTCCCTCTCCACTCTGCTCCTTCACAGGTTCACGGTCTCTGTGACTCCCAGTGTTGTGTAATCCTCCAGCTCGCACTGCACTCTGCTCCCTCACAGGATCACCGTCTCAGTGACTCCCAGCTATGTGTAATCCTCCAGCTCGCACTGCACTCTGCACCCTCACAGGGTCACCGTCTCAGTGACTCCCAGTGATGTGTAATCCTCCAGCTCCCACTGCACTCTGCTCCCTCACAGGATCACCGTCTCAGTGACTCCCAGCTATGTGTAATCCTCCAGCTCACACTCCACTCTGCTCCCTCAGAGGGTCACTGTCTCAGTGACTCCCAGGGACATGTAAACTTCCAGCTCCCACTCCACTCTGCTCCTTCACTCTGTGATATCCAGGTATGACTAGGCCTCGATCCTCAGTGCTCATTTATATCCTCTCACTTTGGTGCTTCTGTAACTCCCAGGCATGAGTGAACCTCATGTTCCTGCTTCAAATAACTCCCTCACATGGTCACACCCTCTGTGACTCGCTGCTGATTTTGCCACTTCAGCTCTGCTGTTTCTCCAACTCCAAGTCCCAGTGGGCCTCGATCCTCGCTGCTGATTAATATTCTCCTGCTCTGTGGTGCTCTCTCTCAGGTTCTCTCCCTTTGTGACTTCCAGGTAATGGTAGGCCTCAAGCCTCAGCTGAGATGTATAACATCCCATTGCACACTGGTCCCTCACAGGATCGCCGTTGTGCCTGGAAGATAGTGGAAAAGAGGATTAGACAGATCAGAGGGTGTTACAGGTGATTGAGGGAGCTGTTGGGGATGGAACAGGTTATCTGGAGAGGTGGGCAGACCTGCAGTGTCTAAAGCAGGTTACTGGAAGATACAGGGAGGGTTGTAGGCACTGAGGGAAGCAAAAGAAGTAGAGAGATGGCGGCTTTTGTTGATGGAGCCTTGTAGAATCTAAAGGGATTTTTGTGAGTTGCTTACTGAGATGTGAAGACTTCAATAAATTCAAATTGATAGCCAGGGAGTGTTGATTGGCACTGGAGACTGTTGGATGTTACAGAGTTAGAAGACTCGCAGTAACTGGGGGGTGGGGGTTTACAGATGTTTGAAGCACTCGTGGTGTTCAAGGACCCTCAGAACATAAGGAGGTACAGAGAATGGGAGCATTCTAAATAGTGGGATTGCAGGGGTTGGGAGAGCTAAGATGGATGAGGAGGATGAAAAGTATCAATGCAGCACAACCATCCTAGTTCTTCTAGCCGCTGTAATTCACAGAGATTTAAGGAAGGGAACGTGTGCGGTCATTGAATACAGTTATATGGAGAGTTACAGGTACTGAGGGGTTACAAATTTAGAAAGGAAGAGGTTATGGGTGATCAGAAGTTTAAACAAGAATACAGAAATTTGAGAGATCACTAGCACAGATGGCAATGGAAGTGGTGAGACATTCTGATGAACAATTAGAGTTGTCGGCAGAGGAGGATGTCACATATACAGGAAGAGCTGCATTGTCTGTATGCAGTTACAGATGTGAGGAGTAATGTAGCGCCTGCAGGAGGGGACACAGATAACAACAGTTCCAATGGCTGGTGCAGTGGTTCAGGAAGGCAGCTCACCACCACCTTCTCAGGGACAACTCCAAATCAACAATACATCCAGCAATGCTCATAACCACGAGTGAATAAATAAATAAATAAATAAATAAATAAAGTATCTACAAGCAGCACTGAGGTCACTCAGGCAGGCCCCTTCAGCAGCACTTCACAAAACCGGAACCACTATTCCCTGGAAGAACAGGAGCTCCAGGTGCACGGTAACTTCAGAATTTCCAAGGTGCCCTCCAAGCCACGCTCCAACCTCCTAGCACTGTGTCTGTCCCTACACCTAAAGGACCGCAATGGGTGAGGAAGGCAGCTCCCCACCACCTTCTCCAGGGAATTACAAATGGGAAGGTAATGATGGCCAAGCAAGTGATGGCCACATCACATCAATGAATTTGTACAAGGGAAACTCATGGACTGTTCATCGCCCCTTTGCTTCCTCCACACAACCCACATTCCCATCTCGTTCTGTGTCAGCAACAGACATGGAAGCAGTAGATTTTGTTCATCCATCAAATGCATTGAATCCCTTTGTGAATAGTTGGGGGTCAAGCACTAATCCATTTATTCCCACTTAGTTTTCTGTTAAATAATTCCCAATCCATGCCAGTACATTCCCTCCAATCCCACATTTGACAATTTTGCTTATCCACATCTTCAGTGGGACCTTGTTGAAAGGTTTCTAAAAACTCCGACAAACCATTCCTCCCTTTTATGTACTCTGCTTATTCACAGCCAGACAGGAAAACAAACCCAGCAGGGTTCGTGAAATAAAATTTCACAACATGTTTGACATTGTTAGAGGATTGACTGATTAGCAGAAGACAGAGTAGGTATAAAGGGGTCGTTTTCACGATGGGAATTGATGACGAGGGGAACTCCGCAGGGGTCAGTGTTGGGACCACGCTGTACATGCTATACATTAACAGTCTGGACAAAGGATGTGAGTGGGTACAAGAACTAGTTTTACACGAAAGAGCCCAGAATGAAATGTTTGTCATATGAGAAGCTGGTGAAGTCTCTGAGTCTGTACTTGATGAATTTTCAGAGTTGGCGGTGACAGGATCTCATTCAAACTTACAGAATACTGAGGGGCCTAGATGGAGTGGCCAGGGCTCAAGAGCACGGCTTCAGAGGGAAGGAACAACCCTTTAGAATGGAGATCTGGGGGAATTTATTCAGCCAGACGGTGATGAATCTGTGGAAGGGTTCCTACCGTAGGGAGGGTTATAGATGAGGGTGACATTTACTAGATAGGGTACAAGAGCTGGAGAAGGTTATGGAGATGATTAGATGGATGGAGATACTAGAGGAGCTTACATTGACAGGGTGGGCGATAGTGACGGGAGACTGTTACACAGATAGTGAGTCTTGCAGGAACTGGATTGGGAGAGTCACAGGCATTGGATTGGGTTCTACAGATCGGGACCTGCTGGATTATACAGATAGGGAGGATTGTGGGGTCTCCACATGTTGAGAGGTTTTCGGGAAGAGGTTACACCGATATGGAGGGAAGTTGGAGCTGTCGTAGTTTACAGAGTTTGGGATGTTTGGAGCTGTTTAATTGTTAGAGCGACATTTTTAGGGTCATTAATATGGAACACAGAGGGAGAGTTTAGATTTTATTAGATTCCCTACAGTATGGAAACGGCACTTCGGCCCAACACGTCCACACCAACTCTCCAAAGAGTAATCCACCCAGACCCACTTCCCTCTGAATGATGCACCTAACGCTCGGTCAGTTTAGAATGACCAATTTATCTGACCTGCATACCTTTGGACTGTGGGAGGAAACCCATGAAGACACGGAGACAATGTGCCAACTCCATACAGACAGTCACCCGAGGCTGGAATTGAACCTGCATCTCTGGCGCTGTGAGGCAGCAGTGCTCAACCACCCCAAACTGCAGAGCTACACATAGAGAGGGTGTTTGAGGGGCAGGGAGGAGCACACAGAGATGGGAAGTGTTGCTCCACCTGGAAAAGGGTCTGGAGGTATTTACACAGATAAGGAGTTGGGTCGGGATGGGAGATGGTTACAGAGGTCATGTGGTGCTATAGGCCAGGAGACAGGAATGGGATCGGGCCTGCAGAAGGTTACAGTGAGATCATGTTCTCTTGGGGCTTGAGGAAGGTACACAGGTGGGTATTTTGGTCCGGGCTGGAGTATTTTACAGAGACAGGATGGACTGTAGTTATTGTGGAAAACTACAGAAATAGAGATTATTGTACTGAGTGCAGGATGCGGTTACTGAGATTGGGCAAGTTACCGAGTTTGGAGCAAATTATACATAGGGAGCGTCGTCAGCATTGGAGTAGGTTTCAAATAAACAGCAGGATTATGGGAGGGGTGGAGGTTACAAAATTGGAACTTTACTGGGAATTACAAGCAATCAAGACACTGGCACAGATGCGTTGGACCGAAAGGTATATCTCCTTGCTGTATGACTCTATCACATGACAAGAGACAGTGTGAGAGGGGGAATATAGAACCGAAAGACCCCAGGATTCATTACGACCTTCTTAAGGGAGGCCTGCTTTCCCCTCTGTTGTCCTGATCCTCACT
Organism: Chiloscyllium plagiosum; assembly: GCF_004010195.1. Taxonomy (NCBI): domain Eukaryota; kingdom Metazoa; phylum Chordata; class Chondrichthyes; order Orectolobiformes; family Hemiscylliidae; genus Chiloscyllium; species Chiloscyllium plagiosum. The sequence goes on from NC_057717.1 coordinate 54,011,555, forward strand.
AAGACAGCACAGGTCTGGATTGATAACTCTCAACTTCCTATATTGATATAGGAAGACTCAGTACAGCAGTGATGAAAGTAAACAAGAGAGTGTGGATTGAGTCTGGGCCCATCATGCTCTTTATTCACCCTTCAACACTATATCAGTGTCATGTCTTCCAGACTAAACTTCGATCCCTTAAATTCGCTCTGCTCTGTTCACTGTGAGTGATCTTACCTCGCTGCAGGATTTATTGAAGAAACTAGATCTCCCTGTCATCCGGTTGACTAATTGCGTTCAATGAGATGATGAATGAAACACCCAGCAATTGGGAGGTTTATTGAGTCAGGAACATCCTGAGTACCTGCAGGAGAAATAGACAGAATGGGAAATTAGACTGATGCAGTGAGGGTTGCACAGGGAGAATGGCGCTGAGTACCACAGAGATCTGGAATATCCCAGTCTCCATCCATGGCCTGTGCTGCTGCGTCTCCTTGAAGTGGAGAGCTCTGTTGGCTCAGGATCTGGAGTAACTACAAAAGCTGCAGTCACTGGCAGCAATTAGACTCTCACAGTGACAGATACCACATGGAGTGAGTCTGAGTGATAGCATCAAATTGCCGGAAGGTATCAGGGTCAAACCACGGTCAAGAAGAAGGGTTTTGATTCATGGTGCACTGGGATCAGTACTCAGGGATGAAGGGAGCTGTCAGTGTGACAGTGTTATTCTCACGAGAGTGTTCATCCAGAATTTAATGACAGTGGCAGGGATACCCATCTGAATGCTCAATATCCTTTCAAGAACGAAATCTGCGATAGGCAGCTGGTCTAACCTACATATGACTTCAGAACCAGAGCAATGGGGTTGACTCTAAGCTGCCTTCTCTAATAGTCTCACAAGGCACTTGGCTCAATGGCAGCTCGCGGTGGTGGTGGTGGGGGGGGGGGGGGGGGAGGGGGCATGAAATGCTGGCCAGCCAGAAACAGCAACATCCCATTGAGTGAATTGAAAACAACATAGTTGGGATCCGTGTCCAGACAAATTATGTCGGTGGGTTTATGGGTTTATGGACAGTGCTTTAATTGACAGAGAAGATGCAGCGACAGGGTTCAGGTGAAAGGAGCTTCCCAATTCCAAAGAGAAAAGGGGACACATTGGAAAAACATGGGAATGTGGCTGAAGACAAGCAGAAAGGAACAGGAAGGGACAGAGGTTAACTAAAATTGTACATCAGTGAATTAGGCTGTGACAGGGCATTCTGGGAAAAAGTCAATTACAATGTTCGTTTTTTTGGAATGAACAATGTATCTGTAATAAGGTAATAGACTTGTGACACCGAGATAAATAAGATTTAGTCACCAGGGAGATGTGGTTAGAGGAGAGGCAAAAGGCAGCACATAAATATTCAATCGTACCCATCCTTGAGGGGTCTCAGGGAGTGCAGGATGGGTAACTCTGAGAGTAATGGGTAACAAAGGCATAACAGAGAAAGCATGTGGCCTCAGATGATGCAGCTGAATCAGCCTGAATGCAGATTGAGTAACGCGTGTCAAAAACATAAGCAAGAGAACAGTGGTTAGGCTGCCTAACAATATTTCATTGCTCAGCCCTGTTGCACATTCCAAGACTTCAATCTTTGTCAAAAATGATATTCTCCGAACTCCTCTTCAAGTGTTTGTGTCAGTGTTTATTTGAATAGCACATTGTGTAAATGACAAGGGACGTGACTATCTCAGATCGACCGTTGGGTGATGAAGCTGAGTGAAGGAGTAATGTCACACTGAGATATCCTCTGGGAAATTGTAGTGTAGTGGAATTCAGCGAGATGATGGATTTTTAAAGTGACCATAAAGCACACCCTACAATCACAACCAAGCATGTGTTTGATGGGAGAATTGACCAAGGTATACAGGGGAAACAGTGAAGTTTGTGGCTGGAAATGGACATTGCTTTAATTGATAGAGAATATGCAGCGACAGGGTTCAGGTGAAAGGAGCTTCCCAAATCCAAAGAGAAAAGGGGACACATTGGAACAGCATGGGAATGTGGCTGAAGACAAGTAGAAAGGAACAGTGCAAAACATTTAGTCGTAGCGGTGTACAACACAGAAATAGACTCTTCAGTTCATCTCGTTCACGCTGCCCACATACGCTAACATAATTTTGTCTCACTTGCCAGCACTTGGCCCAAATCCCCCTCACCCCTTCCTGTTCGTATACCCATCCAGATGCCTTTTAGATGCAGTAATAGTACCAGCCTCCACCACTTCCTCTAGCAGTTCATTGCATTCACGCATCACCCTCTGCCTGAAAAAATTGCCCCGAAGGTTCCTTTTATTTATTTCCCTTCTCACCCTGAACCGAGGCCGTCCGGTGCTGGACTCCACTACCTCAGGGAAAAGACCTTGTCTAGAAAACCTATCCATGCCTCTCATGATTGTATAAATCTCTATATGGTCACCCCTCAGCCTCAAGTAGCCCCAGCCCATTCAACCTCTCCCTTTAGCTCAAATCTTCTAATCCTGGCAACATCTTTGTAAATCTTTTCTGAAACCTTGCAATTTATACAACATCCTTCCTTGGGAGGAGACAAGAGTTGCATGCAATATTCCAAAAGTGGTTTATCCAATGTCCAGTACAGCCACAACATGACCTCCTAACTCCTACTCAGTGCTCTGATCAGTAAACGCAAGGAGAATAACCACCCTCTTCACTATCCTATTTACCTGGGATTATACTTTCAAGGAACTATGAACCTGGACTCCAAGGTCTCTTTGTTAAGTGACACTCCCTAGGACCTTACCACTCAGTGCACCAAGATCCTTCTGTATATCAATGTCCCTCAGTATCCTCACTTTCTTCTTGAATTTGACATGACCTCACACTTGTAAGATTAAACTTAATTTGCCATTTCTTTGCACATCTTTCCAACTGATCAGTAACCTCCTGCAACCTTGGATCTCCATGCTCATTCACCCCAACTCCACCAATTTTCATATCATCTGCAATAATTATCTTTGTCACTTCCTTTCGTTTCAATTGTGTGACAATGTGTAACCAGACGGCAGAAAATCGCAGCAAGAGCTCACCCATTTAAGATGGAGATGAGGAGGAATGTCTTCACTCAGAGGGTAGGGAATCTGTGGGAATTCCTGACTGCAGGGGGCTGTCGAGGCTGGGTCATTAAGAATATTGACAGCAGAGATAGTCAGATGTTAATGAATCAGGGAAACAAGGGTTTTGTGGAAAAGGCAGGAATGTAGAGTTGGAGAGTATCAGGTCAGCCATGATCTGATTGAAGGGCAGAGCATCCTCAATGGGCCAAATGGCCTCATTCTGCTCCGACATCTTATGGTCCTAACTCAAACTCAATATCTGCATTATACCACTATGGGTCTTTCCTCACAAAACTCCTCTAAAATGGGACGATTGGACATTTATTATTACACAGCATTTGAAATCCAATGGACAATTTTGTTGCTGGCTCCTTTATATGATGTTATAGAAAACCATCTCGTATACAATCCAGGATTCCATCCATTACAGTCCTGATACTCATTAGTTATACAGTCGGGATGGAGACCACTGTCACACACAGTTACTGTACTGCCCTTGCTACAAGTACTTTCAGTGTCCTGACTGTAATGATATTGACATTCCCAACACTGGTTGATTCCTTTAAAAGAATTCCAGCTAATGGTTTCTGCAGCTGATTGTTCATTCCCAGCTCCATCCAAATAGACTGCAAATTTTGATCTTCAGTTCCACGTGGCTATCTCATTAATGCATTAACCCTATCCTTTCTTCACAACTTGTTGGATTTTTGCCTATCCTGCCTAGATCCCAACAACCCTTCAATATTCCCTTCCCAGCGATGGTCATTCTGCAGCTCCATCTCCAGCTCCATCTCCAGAATGACGGTTCCAGCATATCTGTTCACTGTCATTCCATCTGCCTTATGGCGAATACAGGGTGTCAGTCCTCAGTAGTGGGGGGTTGAACAGATGGATAGAGGTTACAGAGATAGGGAGGCTTACAGGGACTCGAGGATTTTCGAGCTAAATCTGGGCAATAATGTTCATGGGACAAAGGGGTTTACGGATTGGAGGAATTTACAGAGGTAGAGGGAGCTGGATTAGATTCTGGAGATAGGGATGGGGATGGATATAGGGAGAGGCAGGCAGCCTGAGAGGCACTGACAGGGAGTGTTTAGGTAGGAGATTATCGTGTATATTGACAGAGATATGGAAGGTTGTAGTGACTGCAGATGTTTACAGATATAAGGCGGCTTCTAGGTTCAGGGGGCTGCATAGATAGGAAGGCAATGGAGAATGCCAGGTTACTGGGCTGGAGACAGTTACACAAATGGGGAGGGTTGCACAAAATGAAAGAGGTGGTCGGGGAGAGGGTGACGTTTAAATAGATTAAGACCGAAGATTAATAGAACAATAAGGAGGTTACGATTTTTTTCACAGGTAAGGAAGAGTTGTAAGAGCTGGAGAAGTTTACCCAGATAGGGATGGATGGAGAGGTTAGAGACAAAACACATTTACATGGAGGGTGGCATTGGTAGGAGGAGCTTACAGGGATAGACAGGGCTCGGCAATTACAGGGATTAAGGAATTTAGTATCTACTGGAGAAGATTAGGGATTAGAGTATCAGGGATTGGAGAACCTGACAGAGACAGACAGCATTGTGTGTACTAGAGGAGATTCCAAATAGAGGAAGGATTTTCGGGGCTGTAGTATATGACAGAGATCACTAATAGAGTATGTGCCAATACTGATGCCTGGGACCTCCTGTGCAGTGTCAGGGAGTTCCAGTACAGCAGAGGTGACAGCAGGGCCCTCACAAGATGGTGGAAATGAGGCCTAGAATGTTGCTGTTCCTTGCCCAGCATTGTAGCTACGCCCTGTGTTCCAGGTCTGAATAAAGCTGGCTACTAATTCCACCCTGTGCTGTTTACTATGATTGATCTTACTGGCTGCAGGATTTACTGAAGGCTCCAGATCTCCCTCTCCATCTCTCTCTGGCTGACCAAGCGTCTTCAATGTGGTGATGAATGAGACAGGAGTTAGAAACATCCTGATTACCTGCATGAGACATAAATAGACAGAATGGGAAATTAGATTGATGCACTGAGGATAACTCATGTAGAGTAGCACTGAGTCCAGCAGAGATCACAAAAATCCCAGTCTCCATCCCTGGTCCGTACTGTTGCGGATTCGAGGATTCTTTTGGCTCCGGATCTGGAGGAGCTGTAAGAGAGAGAGACGCTGACAGGAGCAGCAATTAGACCCACACAGTGAGGGATACCAAATGGAGAGAGACTGAGTGATATCACCAGAGATTTCAGGATCAAACCATAGTGTCAGAAGAAGTGGGTCTGATGCAATGGGCACTACTACCACTATTCAGGGAGGAGTCAGCTATTTTATTGAGATGGTTCAGTGCTGGGACCAGTGTGTGTCCTGGTCAATCATATGGACAATGTAGTCTGCTTTAAACTGACACAGACAAGGAGGGACAGGGCTCATCTGAAAGGAAATTACCAACTTCATAGAGAAATGTTCAAATATTGAAACATGGGGCTGAGGCTGAGGAAAAACAGGAAGAGACTAGGTTTAACTAAAACTATACATTAGCAGATAGGTTTGTGACAGGAATTTGTGATTTCAAAAGTAAATTACTATTTCGTAATTTGAATGCACGAAGCATTTGTAATAAGGGATATGCTCATGTGACTGTGATTTCTATCTAATCACCATCAGGGAGACGTGGTCACAGGGGTGAACAAAAGGTGGGGCATTAATGTTCACGGCTACACAACATTGTGGAAAGTCAGGCAGAGTGGGAAGGAGAATGGGGAACTCTCGTCGTTAGGGATAACAATGGGATTATATGTGGCCTCAGATTATCAAACATTAGGAAACCAAATTCTGGGGAATAAGAGTCAGAACACAGAAGGTGAAGGGCAGTGTTCAGGCCCCATTACAGCATTACATTGTGAATGGCATTGGACAGGGAATTATTGGAATTTACTACAAAGACAGTAGGACAACTGAAAGGGGATTCAACTTCCCTAGTTCACCACCTCATTGGCAGTGGGTCACAAACCAGGCTGACTCTCTCCCACTCTCAGGGGAGTCAGTGGGTGGCTGTACAGGCCGATGTGGCCTTCCACACTTGGGGCAGAAGGTGGCAGTGGGATGGGGATGGGTGGGACGTTGGTGTGACAGCGAGCTCCTTGTGTTGTTTTCTCCTGGATTTCCCTTTTTCCCCACATCAAGTGTCCAGCTGCTCAACGCCGTTCCAATGCTCCTCTCCCACTTTGGACAGTCTTGGCTCAGTAATTCCCAGGATTTACCAGACTTCATTAAGCGATGCGCAGAAGGCAAAAAAAACCTAACAATTCTGAAGAAGCCAATGCTTTAGAAATATAGAAGTATTTGTTAAAGGATCGTTATGGGTCTACTAGCAGGAGGAGTGCAGTAGGAATGGGAAACATTGTCAGGGTTTAATCAGATGATAGGAAGAGGGAGAGGTGAAGGTGCTGGAGGTGGTGAGAGTGTTATAGACAGGGGCAAGGGCTTGAACGGTGTTACAAAGCCAGTACGGATTGCTGCGCTGGAGGGGATTGCAGTGGGAGGGAGGGACACTTTTTTTATGTATTCACTCATTCAATAAGGAACTGATTGAGTCAGCATCCTTTGCCCCGCAGCTAATTTCCCAAAGGGCAGCTCAGAATCAGCCATATTGCTTTGGGTCTGAGTCACACTTGAGCCATGGTGTCAGATGTCAGGTAACAATGTCAGATGTCCGTCCCTAAAGGACAGACGTGAACCAGTTAAGTTTTTCCAGGTAATCAACACTATTTTTATGGTGGCCTCACTAATGTCCTGTACAGATATAACATGACATGACATCCCAACTCCTAATCTCAATGCACTGACCAATGAAGGTAAGCATCACAAACATCTTCTTCACCAACCTGTCTACCTGTGACACCACGTTCAAAGAACCTTTTACCTGCATCCCTGGGTCTCTGACTGTACAAGTCCAGCTCTGGTGCAACACTGTATTTCTCCACTTGCTATTCCTAAACTAACTGGCCCACTCTCAGATAATCTTCTTCACTGTCCACTTTACCACCACTTCCAGTCTCAGTCACAAACTTGCTAACCGTGACTCCTGTATTATCATCCAAACCGTTCATATAAATGCTGCACAACAGTGACCCAGCACCGAACCCCATGGTCACAGGCCTTCAGTTTGAGCAGCAACTCTTTATGAGCACGCTCTGTCTCTTACCGTCAATCCAATTTTGTTTCCAGTTGGTGAGTGATCCCTGGTTATGAGTTATCTAAACTTATTAACCAGTCTGCCGTGCAAAACCTTGTCAAAGGCCTTGCTAAAGTTAATGTGGACATCATCCACTGCTCTGCCTTGCTCTATCACGTTTCTAGCTCCACAAGCACTCAATCCAGTTTGAGAGATATGATTTCCCGTACACAAAGCCATGCTGACCATCGCTGATCCATCCTTGCCTTTCCAAATGCATGATGATCCTTTCGCTCAGAATCTCCTCCAACAACTTACCCACCTCTTCCATTAGTCTCACTGGTCTGTAGTGGCTGTTGCTGATACAAATATTTCTGTGAGGTGCCCTGTAAATTCCTCCCGAGCTTCTCACGGAGCGCTGGGATACATCTGATCATGTCCCAAGGTTTTATCAACCTTTTTTCATTTTAAACCATCCTGTTATCCAATGTGAACATCACTATTTATTGAACTAAGTAAACGTCAAACCTGAAGTCTTTTCCCTCCCTCGTCTGTGCCTCTGGACATCCTGAATAGGAAACTTGCTCTCGATGGCTAATGTATTTTCCCCTAACTTTTTGATGTTCCCTCTCTTAGTCAGAGTCCCAACCTCCTGCTAAACTACTTTAAACCTTCCAGGGTAACACGAGCAAATTTTCCCGCAGTGATACTGGTGCCCCTCTGGTTCAAGTCTAACCCATCCACCCCAACTCCCCCACCCCCCACCCCGCCCCGCCATACAGGACACCACTACCCCAGAAGAGATCCCAATGATCCAAGAACTGAAAACCTTGCCCCCTCCAACAGCTACTCAGGCATACATCCACCCCCCGGCCTATTTTTCTATGTCTTTCCTCACTGGTGCATGTGGCACGAGGAGTAATCTAGAGATCACTGCCCTTGAGGTGCTGCTTTTTAACTTCTTACCTTATGCCTGATGCTCATTTCACAGGACCCCATCCCATTGAGTTCATGAAGAGGGAATAGTAAAGGCCGCAAGTCCAGCGAATACAGATCAGGCGATATCGTGAGTTTGATGAAGAAAACACAGCGCAATAAAACCAGGTGAAGCCATTCACAAGGATAGGGAGTGCAACAGGGTCCTTAGAAATGGCTGTGAAATATCCTTGTCAGATACTATGAAGGAAAAGCCACAAGGTACTTTGTCAGTATAGTTAAAATAAAAGGGTAACTGAGGAAAGGTTGAGGCCTATTAGAAACCAAGGAAACAATCTGTGCATGGAGCCAGAGGAAGTAGGTGAGGTCTTCAATGAATACTTCCCATCTGTATTCATGCAGGAGAAAGACTTGTAGCCAGGAATTTCAGACGGGATGGTGAGGTTCTATAACATGTTAAGATCAATAAGGAGGAGGTACTAAAAATTTTCACAGGCATAAAAAGGTGGAGAAATCCCCAGTGCCCAATGAAATGTATCCAGGCTGCTATGGGAGGTAAGACAGGAGATTGCTGGGCCCTGGTGGATATATTTAATACTTTGCTGGCCACAGGTGAAGTGCCGAATGACTGAAGGATCGCGAATGTGGTTCATTTGTTCAGGAAGGGCAGCAGGGATAGGCCAGGTAATTACAGAGCAGATAGTCTGACAGCAGGGGCAGGGATATTATTGGATACCACCCTGAGGATGAATCAACACTTGCAAATGCAAGGATCAACTCGGATTAGTCATCACGGATTTGGTATAGGAAGATTCTGTAGGAGGAATTCAGTTTAGTTTTTTGAAATGGTGTCTAAAAAGATGATGGGGGTTACATGGAGTCATTAAGGCCTTTGACAAGTTCCCACATGGAAGGCTGGTCCAAAAGGAAAGAGCCTATGGGATCCAAGACATGTTGGTAATTTGGATACAAAATTGGTGGATCATCTTTTTCGTGTTTGAAATTGTTTCACCAGCGGGAGTACCACAGGGATCTGTGCAGAAACGATCGCTGGTTATTCTGTTGAATAATAACTTTGATGTGAAAGCAGAAGGTATCATTAGTCGGTTTGCAGATAACATGAAAGGTGAGGATGTTGTTCACAGAGAGGGGGATGGTCTCAGGCTACAGTCTGATATCGATCAGATGATAATCTGAGCAGAGTTTAGTTCTGATCAATGTGAGGTCATACCCTGTGGGAGGTACGAAAAGCGAAGGAAAACCATAATGAATGGTTGGTACTTGTGGAGTGGTGAGGAACACAGGGACCTGAGTGGACAACCCAAAGATCCCTGAAGGTGTCAGCAGAGGTGGACAAGGTGGGGAAGGCACCTGAATTACGAGCGGGAGGGGGACCCATATCATGGTGGGGCGAATTGCTGGAGCTGCTTGAGAGGATATAATTTAATCTGGCAGGGTGTTGCATTTTGAACAGTCGTAAAGCCAGAAAGAAGATTGAGGCTGGTACACAAGTTAAAGGGAGCCATTTCAAGTAAAAAGGCAGGCAAGAGCATAGCAGGGAATGGGGGAAAACGTAGGGTTTAACTGCATTTATTTCAATACAAGGGGCCTGACAGCTACAGAAGATGAACTCAGGACATAAATTAGAACATGGGACTGGGATATTATAGCTATTACAGAAACAAGCTGAGGGAGGGGCAGGACTGGCAGCTCATTGTTTCAAGGTAGAGGGACGGCAGGAAGCATCGAAGGGGAGGCAAGAGAGGACGTGTGGTGGTGGGTTTTGATTGCATGACTCATCCCAGCAATACTGAGAGAGGATATTCCTGTGGGATCACCCAGTGAAGCTATGTTAGTGGAACTGAGAAATAAGAATGGGTCATCACTTCGATTTGATTGTCCTACTAATCCCTAATAACAAGTGGTAGACTGAGGAACAAATATGTCGGGAGATCTTACCCCCTCTAATTCTAAGGCTGTGTCCACGGGTCCTAGTCTCCTCACCTAACGGAACCAATTTCCTAGCATCCACCCTTTCCAAGCGATGTATTATCTTGTAAGTTTCTATTTGATCTCCCCTTCATCTTCTAAACTCCAATGAATACAATCCCAGGATCCTCAGCCGTTCCTCATATGTTAGACCGGCCATTCCAGGGATCATCCGTGTGAAACTCCTCTGGACACGCTCCAGTGCCAGTATGTCCTTCCTGAGGTGTGGGGGCGAAAACTGGACACAGTACTCCAAATGGGGCCTAACCAGATCTTTATAAAGTAGCACATCGGTGCTTTTCTATTCCAAACCTCTTGAGATAAATGACAACATTGCAATCGCTTTCTTAATCATGGACTCAACCTACATGTTTACATTTAGAGAATCCTCGACTAGCACTCCCAGAACCCTTTGTACTTTGGCTTCATGAATTTTCTCACCGTTTAGAAAGTAGTCCATGCTTGTATTCTTTTTTCCAAAGTGCAAGACCTCGTATTTGCTCACATTGAATTCCATCAGCCATTTCCTGGACCACCCTTCCAAACCGTTTAGATCCTTCTGCAGCCTCCCCACTTCCTCAGTACTACCTGCCTGCCCACCTAACTTTGTATCATCGGCAAACTTTGCCAGAATGTCCATAGTCCCTTCATCCAGATCATTAATATATAATGTGAACAGCAGCGCCCCCAACACTGGCTGCCATTCAGAAAAAGAACTTTTTATCCCAACTCTGTGCCTTCTGTCAGACAGCCAATCCTCAATCCATACCAGTGGCTCACCTCGAACACCATAGGCCCTCACCTTACTCAGCAG
>NC_057717.1:54022562-54032969 GCF_004010195.1 Chiloscyllium plagiosum
TCTAGGTAGACCACATCCACTGGGTTTCCCCCGTCTAACCTACTTGTCACCTCTTCAAAGAACTCCAACAGGTTTGTCACGCACGACCTCCCCTTACTAAATCCATGTTGACTTGTTCTAATCAGACCTTGCTCTTCCAAGAATTTAAAAACCTCATTCTTAATTATGGATTCTAGAATTTTACCAACAACCGAGGTTAGGCTAATTGGCCTATAATTTTCCATCTTTTGTCTTGATCCTTTCTTTAACAACGGGGTTACAGCAGCGATCCTCCAAACACCTGGGACTTTCCCTAACTCCAGTGACTTTTGAAAGATCTCAACCAATGCTTCCGCTATTTCCTCAACCATCTCCCTCAGAACTCTCGGATGTAGCCCATCGGGGCCAGGAGATTGATCAATTTTAGACCTTTTAGCTTTTCCAGCACTTTCTCTTTTTTAATGGCACTAATAGTAATTCGGGTATTAATCCACAAACACTTAAAATAGTCTGTTTGACATGCTCATAACCACCTGACCACTCATGAAACAGCACTGCAAATACCTTACTGGCTCTGCCTAACAGTTTAGACTGAACTAGCTTTACCCACAAGACCTCAGGCCACTCTATCTGTCTCTCCAATTTTTCAAATGAAGTACAGAGCTCCTTGAAAGTAGAGTCACAGGTAGATAGGATAGCAAAGGCGGCACTTGGTATGCATTCCTTTATTATTCAGAGTATTGAGTACAGGAGTTGGGAGGTCATGTTCTGGCTGTACAGGACATTGGTTAGGCCACCTTTGGAATACCGTGTGTAATTATGTTCTCCTTCCTATCGGAAGGATGTTATGAAACTTGAAAGGGTTCAGAAAATATTTACAAAGATGTTGACAGGGTTGAAGGATCTGAGCTATAGGAAGAGGCTGAACATGCTGGGGCTGTTTTCCCTTTAGCGTCAGAGGTTGAGGGGTGATCTTATAGAGGTTTACAAAATTATGAGGTGCATGGATAGGATAAATAAGCAAAGTCTTTTCACAGGATTTGGGGAGTCCACAACTAGAAGGCATAGGTTTAGGGTGAGAGGGGAAAGATATAAAAGAGACCTTACGGGCAACGTTTTCACACAGAGGGTGGTACATGTTTGGAATGAGCTGCCCGAGGAAGTGGTGGAGACTAGCACAATTGCAACATTTAAAAGGCATCTGGAAGGGTACATGACTAGGAAGTGTTTGGAGGGATATGGGCTGGGTGCTGGTTGGTGCGACTGGACTGGCATGGACGTGTTGAACCGAAGGGTTTGTTTCCATGCTGTACACCTCTATGATTCTTCTGACGCTAATTGCCGAAGTTTCAAATCACTGCATGCAGTCAGACACCGAGATAGAATTGTAAGGTCTTTTGGAGGTTCCCACAGTTCGGGAGGATTGCATGGACTTGATGATGTTGTACATGGAAGTAAGGTTGTCAGGACTGAAGCTGGGAACAGAGATAGAGAGAAGTGCAGGGGATTAGAGAGATATGGAGGCTAGTGTCTCTGGTGGAAGTTCCAGGCAGAGGAATGTTTTTTGGAACTGTTGAACCTTGAAGAGATAGGTAGATATGTAGGGGCTGGGGAGATTTACAGAGGCATGGAGAAATGTAGTGACTGGAGCATACGGAGATGGTGAGGGCTGTAGGAGATCGAATAAGTTGGATGGACTGTGGAAAATTGGAAGGGTTCACGCAGACAAGGAGGATTGTAGCAGAGTCTAAAGAGGTAGGGAGGGTGGAGCATTCTCAGTAATGATTGGTTTGGAGCACTGTCCAGACTGGGGGAGGTTTCAGACTGATGAAGGGGTCGAGCAAAGGAAGTGGTCGTAAACATTATAGGAACATATATTTGTCACTTCGGTGCTGTGCCATTGCGGGTCACCAGGAGGACAGTTGTCCTCATTAAAATGTACAGATCCTCAGGGAAATGGACAGGGTGGATGCTGAAAGGATGCCCACTTCCCCTTATGGGAGAGAGACAAACACGCAGACTCTGTTTGACAAAGGTGGAGAAGGGGGAGTTGTCTTTTTCTTCCAATAGCCCAAATCTCCTTCAGGTTTGTTCCTACACAGCTCAAAGAATGCAGTGCGATAACAAAGAGCAAGGTCATTTGGGACTGCAGGAGGCACAAGACCAAGGCCAGGCTGGAGGGACTGGAGGCAGTGAGAGAGAAGGGAGATGTTCAACAGCTGGAAGGGTTTCCAGGGAGTGGACACTGTCAGGACTGGGAAACATGACAGGCTCACTCATGAGAGCGAGATGACGATATGGCACAAGGTCAAACACAGAAGGAGGATCCTAAGCTCCATACCTGTCATTTACTCAGGGAGCTGCTCTCACCCAGTCTGTGCCCAGCCCCATAAACAGAGTCAAGATTAGAGTGGTGCTGGAAAAGCACAGCAGGTCAGGTAGCATCTGAGGAGCGAGAAAATTGAAATTGGGCAAAACGTCGATTTTCCCGCTCCTCAGATGCTGTCTGACCTGCTGTGCTTTTCTAGCACCACTTAATCGAGACTATGATCTCCAGCATCTGCAATTCTCACTTTTGCGACATACAAACAGCATGAGGTTTCCCAGCTGTTGGTGCGCACGGCCCAGTGCACTCACCCCTGAACCTGTCAGTGAGGTATTTACACAGTTATACATTCTCCAGAAACACTGTGTCCTAGCCGACATAAATGGTAAATTGACACTCTACCAAGCAAAGATTATCTGCACTCAGATTCCCTGGTGATACAACCCTCTGAGTGATTGTCTGCAGAGAACTACAGCATCCACGAATCCCCATTGCATGGGTCAGGGTCAATGACAAAAGTTTCATTCTTTTAAAAATCACAACTCCTCAATTCCTGCATTTCACATAACTGCCATTTAAAAATATTAAAATAAAGAACATTCTAAATGAAGGCTTTGATTAAGTGAGCTGTGGTCAGTCATGTCGATCTGGAGGTTACCACAATGCACAGACAGTGTTTTCTATCAGAGCAGCACCAGGTCAGTGTCAGGTGAACAAAAGGTGGAACGTAAATATTCAATGGTTCACAACCTTGTGCAAGTTCAGGCAAAGTGGACGACGCTAATAATAATGTGTAGGAAAGGCCTTACAGAGAAAGCATTTGGCATCAGATCATGGAGTAGAGTCAGTCTGAATGTAAATTCTGGCTACTACTTGCCAAGGACACAAGCAGCAGAACAGTTTTATGCACCAAACAGCATTTCATGGCTCTTCATTGCAATCAATAGGAATTCATTGGAATTTTTAATAAAGGCATGGTGAACATTTAGTGAAACGTCAATATTCGCAAAGTCTGGGACAATCACACTGACAACAGTGATATTGGAAGAGGAGTTCAGAGAATTTTTTCAGTGTTTCTTAACATAACACATTGTGCAACTGGCGAGGGACGTAACTGTCTCAGAGCGACTGTTGTGTGATAAAACTTAGTGAAAGAGTAATGTCACCTGGAGAGATCCTCTGGGAAATTATGATAAAGTGCAGATTAAAGAAATATAAAGTTTTAAAGTGAATCACGGAAAGGACAACTGGAAACAAAAATAGCCAATTACATGGGTTTGAGAGGAGAAGTGACCAAGGTAAACAGGCTAAACGGACTGAAATATGTGTCTGTAAATGAACAGTGGAAAACATTTGAAGGAACAGTGTAAAACACTCAACAAAAGGACATTCCACTGAAACAGACAAAAACTCAGCAAGAAATCCCCACCGGTCCCTCACTCAGAACAAAATGGATCATATTAAATTATGAGGCTGAGAAGATCACCACAAAGTACTTAAACTCCTGAAGTAAAAGAGAGTTTTAGGAATAAGTTTTAAAGGGATTGCAATGGGTCTGCTCGCAGGAGGAGGGCAATAGGAAGGGGAACCGTTGTCAGGGTTTATTGACACAATAGGAACAGGGAGAGATGAAGGTGCTGGAGGTGGTGAGAGTGTTACAGAGAATGGTCAGGGCCTGAATGGTGTTACAAAGCCAGTAAGAATTGCTACAGCTGGAGGTGTTTGCAGAGGTAGGGAGGGATATGTGTATTTTTATTTATTCATTCATTGGATGTGGGTGTCACTGCCTGAACCAGCATTCTTTGCCCCCATGCTAATTACCCATAGATTGTTGGGGCCCTGGTGGATATATTTAATACTTTGCTGGCCACAGGTGAAGTGCCGAATAACTGGAGGATCACTAAAGTGGTTCCTTTGTTCAAGAAGGGCAGCAGGGGAAGGCCAGGTAATTACACAGCAGGTAATGTGACAGCGAGGGGGGGGGGTATTAGTGGAAACAATTGTGAGGATGAATCAACACTTGCAAAGGTAAGGATCAACTCGGTTTAATCATCACGGATTTGGCAGAGGCAGATACTGTCTGAGGAATTCAGTTCAGTATTTTTTTGAAATGGTGCTTAAGTATATTGATGAGGGCTGTGCAGATAATGTGGTTTACATGGACTCGAATAAGTCCTTTGACAAGATGCAAAATGGAAGGCTGGTCCAAAAGGACTGGGTTCAAAGACAAGTTGGCAAATTGTATGCAAAATTGGTGGAGAGAATACTTTCACCAGCGGGTGTACCACAGGGATCTGTGCAGGAACCATTGAACATTAATACTTTCTGTTTTCGCATTCAAGTTATCATTAGTCGGTTTGCAGATGACATGAAAGGTGAGGGTGTTGTTCACAGTGAGGAGGATGGTCTCCGTTTGTCGTCCCATGTCGATTGGATGATAATCTCAGCAGAGTTTCGTTCTGATTGAAGTGAGGTAACACTCTGTGGGAGGTACGATAAGCAAAGGACAGACATAATGAACGGTAGGTCCTTGCGGATACTGAGGATAAAGGGACCTTAGTGGACAAGTCCATAAATCCCTGAAAGTGTCAGCACAGGGAGACAGGGTGAGAAAGGCACCTGAACTGGGAGCGGGAGAGGGACCCACATCCTGGTGGGTGAATTGCTAGAGATGTTTGAGAGGATATAACCTGTCTGGCAGGGTGTTGGACCTTAAATAAACATAAGGCCAGAAAGAATATTGAGGCTGGTACACGAGTTAAAGACAGCAATTTCAGCAGACAAGGCAGGCAAGAACATAGCAGGGAATGGGGGAAAACCGATGATTAAACTGCATTTATTTCAATGCAAGGGGCCAGACAGCAAAGGAAGATGAACTCAAGGCATGGGTTAGAACATGAGACTGGGATATTATAGTTATTACAGAAACACAGCTGAAGGAGGGGCAGGACTGGCAGTTCATTGTTTCAAGGTAGTGATGCTACAGGAAGGGGAGGCAAGAGAGGACGCGTGGTGGTGGGATTTGATTGCATGAATCATCACAGCAGTACTTAGAGAAGATATTCCTGTGGGATCACCCAGTGAAGCTATGTTAGTGGAACTGAGAAATAAGAATGGGTCATGACTCTGATACGATCGGACTGCTGACCCCAAAAATCTGTGGCAGACTGAGGAACAAACATGTCGGGACATCTTAAATATCAACCATAATAATAAGGCTGTTATGGTTGGGGTTTTTGAATTTTCCAAACCTCGACTGGGACTGCCAGTGTTCAGCGCTTGCAAGGGAGGAATTCGGTAACTGTGTTCCAGAAAACTCCCAAACAATATGTAAATGGCCTGAAAAGAGAAAGGGGCAAAACCTGACCTCCCCTTGGGAAACAAGGTATGGAAAGGGACTGAGGTGTGAGTGGGAAAGCATTTTCCCAAAGTGACCACAGTTCTCGTAGTTTGAAAACAGCTTTGGAAAAGGACAGGCCTGGTCCACAAGTGCAAGTTATAAAATGGGGGCTGACCAATCATGATCGTATTAGTCAGGATTGGGATTGGGGAAGGGAAATATTTACAGGGAAAGGGAAGCTTGGCAAGTGAGAATATTTTAAAATTGAGATAAACTGTTCGATCAGCGCCAGCATGTTCCTGTCTGTGTGCAGGTCAATGCTGACAGCATTCGGGAACACTGGCTGTCTACTGAGGGTCTGGTCAAGGAAAAGGGGGCATGTCAGGTATAGCCAGCTGCATCAAGGGAATCCCTGAGGATATACAGGGGCTGTAGGAATACACTTTGGGTGGAAAACAGGAATGGAGAAGGAAAGGGGAATCCAAAAGTGATTGTATCAGTATATTAAGAGTGCATAAGTAACTCGGGTCAAAATAGTGTCCATTAAAGATCAATGAGGCCATCGATGTGCGGAACTGCAGGATATTTGCTAAGATTGTAAACAATTTTTTCACTCCAGAACTTACTGTGGAGAAAGATTGGAGAACTCAGGGAACAAGAGTAATATGTTAGACCACAATTGGAATTCTCTGCAATTCCAGTCTCTCTGCTACAGGAAGGATGTTATGAAACTTCAAAGGGCTCAGAAAAGATTAACAAGATATTGCCCGGGTTGTTGCTGAATAAGCTGGGGTTACTGTCACTGGAGAATCGGAGACTGAGGAATGACCTTACAGAGGTTCATATGAACATGAGCGGTATGGATAGGGTAAGCATTCAAGGCCTTTTCCCAGAAGATGGGGAGTCCAAAACTAGAGGGCATAAGTTTAAGGTTAGAGGTGAATGGTTTACAGAGGGACTGAAGCGACAGCTTCTTCACACACATGGTGATGTGTGTATGGAATGAGCTGAGAGAGAAAGTAATGGAGACTGATACAATTATAACATTTAAAAAGTATCTGGATGGGCATCTGAATAGTAAGGGTGGGCGGCACGGTGGCACAGTGGTTAGCACTGCTGCCTCACAGCGCCAGAAATCCGGGTTCAATTCCCACCTCAGTTCTCCCCGTGTCTGCGTGGGTTTCCTCCGGGTGCTCCAGTTTCCTCCCACAGTCCAAAGGTGTGAAGGTCAGGTGAATTGGCCATGCTAAATTGCCCGTAGTGTTAGGTAAAGGGGGAAATGTACGGGAATGGGTGGGTTACGCTTCAGCGAGTCGGTGTGGACTTGTTGGGCCAAAGGGACTGTTTCCACACTGTAAGTAATCTAATCTAAAAGGGTGTGGACGTATATGAGCCAAATGCTGGAAAAGGGAATGGATTTAATTAGATCTTCTGGTGAGCCTGGATGAGTTGGGACCGAAGGGTCTGTTTCTATGCTGTATATCTCTATGACTTGAAAACAGCACATGGTATAAAAGAGGTGGTGCTGGGGGTTTTAAAACTCAAAGCTATGGCAAGTCCCAGAACCCGATTAAATGTACCACAGGACACTGTGGGATGTTAGGGAAGAAATTGTGGAGCCCCTAGCAAAGGTATGTGTATCACTGACAGCCATGTGTTTGGGCTGGCCGGCTGGAGGGTAGCATCATGGACAGTGAAGGATGTTTTCTGAGATTACAAAGGGATCTTGATGAAGGGAGTGAATGGGCTGAAAAGCTAGAGATGGAATTCAATCGGAGTAAATAGGAGGTAATGCACTTGGTAAAACAAACAAGGGTAGAGCTTATACAATTAATGTTAAGGATTCGGTTAGTGTTTTAGAGCAGAGGGACCTCTGGGTTCAGGTACATAATTCTTGAAGTTTGCATTACAGGATGGATAAGACAGTGCTATGCATGCCTGACTATTTCTCAGTCCATTGAGTGGAGGATTTGGGACGTCATGATGAGATTGCACAGTCATTTGTGAGGCCTGTTCTGCAATACTCTGACCAGTTCTGGTTGCCCAGTTAACAGGGAGGATATTATTAAACTGCAGGGCGTTCAGAAGAGATTTACCAGGATATTGCTGGGTATGGAAGGCTTGCATTCTGAAAAATGGCTGGATAGGCTGAGTCTTTTTTCACTGGAGCCTGGAGGTTGAGAAATGATGCTATAAAGGATTATGGGAAAAAATAAGGTATATAGATCGATTTAATGGTAGTTGCCTTTTCCTCAGGATTGGGGAGTCTCAAGAGGAGGTGCCACATTTTTAAGGTGAGAGGAGAGAAATGTTCAAAAAAAAAAGATACGGGGCAATTTGTTACACAGAGGGTGGTTTGAGTGTGGAATGAACTTCCTGAGAAAGGGGTTGATGTGGGTACAATTACAACATTTAAAAGATATTTGGATAAACAGGTGAAGAGGGAAGGCTTGGAGTGATATGGGCGAGCAACAGGCAGCCGGGAAGAGTTTAGTTTTAGATTATGGTGGGATCAACTGAAGGGTCAGTTTCCATGCTGTATGGCTTTAGGACAAGAATATGGTTTTATTCCATTATTGAAGAATGGATCAGGGCTGGGCCCACTGATGTGCATCATCTCCATAAACAATTTGGTTGAAAATATAGGAGTGATTGTGCGAAAGTTTGTTCATGGTCAAATTAATGGTGTCGTGGGCAGCAAATATGGTTATCAAAGGGGATCGTGACCAACTGGGCCAGTGGGCCAAGGAATGGAAGATGGAGTTTAATTCAGGTGTTGGATTTTGTTAAGACAAACCATGGAGGACTAACACAGTTAATGGAAGGGCTCTGGGCAGGGTTGTCGATCATAGAGAGAGCGAGAGAGAGCGAGAGCGAGAGCGAGAGCGAGAGAGACAGACAGAAGTCCAGAAATTGACTATAAGCAAAAATAATAAGTAACCACAGCTGCTTCTCATTCTTAAAGATAACAGTGATGGCTCCCCACCATGCAAATCAAGTTGAGCAGGTTCTAAAGACATCTGTCATTGCTGGATGAAGACCATGCTATATGGAGTAAAGTTGCAGTTGACTGCCTCCCAGAAATAAATGAGTTCAAATTCCTTGTGGGAAAGACAGTTGAAAGATGTGTGGCACACTGTAATAAACAGCCAATTTGCAAAGCTTTTTTTAAAAAATCATATTCATCCATAATTTGCTTGTTACTTCCTGTTTAATTCAAGGTAATCCTAAATAGAGTCATAGAGTCATACAGCACGGAAACAGACCCTTCAGTCCAACCATTCGATGCCGAACAGAATCCTGAACTAAATTAGTCGCACTGCCTGATCCTGGTCTAAGTCCCTCCAAACATTTCCTATTCATGTATTTATCCAAATGTCTTTTAAACGTCACAGTTATGCCCTCATCCACAACTTTCTCAGGAAGTTCATTCCACAAGTGAACAATCGTTCATGTCTTTTCAAACGTTCCCTCTTCTTACCTTAAAAATACACCCCTGTGTCTTAAAATTCCCCATTTTATGGAAAGACAACCACCATCAACTCTATCTGTACCTCTGATTATTTTACAAACTTCCATCAGGTCACTTCTCAACCTCCTCTGTTCCAGCGTAATAAGTGCCAGCCTATCCAGCTTTTCTTTATAGTCCACACCTTCCTGATAAATCACTTCTGAACCCTCTCCAGCTCAATAACCCTTCCTATAAATGGGTGACCAGAACTGAATACAGTTTTCCAGGAAAAGCCTCACCAATGTCCAGGAAAAGCCTCACCAATGTCCAGGAAAAGCCTCACCAATGTCCTCCACCTAACATCCTAACTCCGATACGTAACTGGAGTTTAGGACTGACACTATTTTGACTTTGCCTGGTTGACTCTTACGTTCTAAACTGTGAAAAGCTGTGGCTTTTTATTTCAGCAAATAACTGGGATTACCAATTTTCTTTACTTTAAAACAAAAAAATTACTGGTTTCTAATAAATTTGCAATAGGAGAATCAGAGATCTAGACAGCATACATATATATGTTCTAACAAGTCTTGAGTAAAATTTAAGATAAAAAAAATTCTACTTTTCCAGTAGTCATATGATGTGGAGAAGCAATTCCAATGAAAGCAATTAACAGTTTGAAACAACAAAATGACTGAGAAATAAATTGAAGGGTTTTGACCAGGGGGTGCAAGTTATTTTGTTCCTTGGAAGTGGTATCACAGGTGGACAGGGTGGGGAAAGCGACATTCGGCACATTTGCCGACATTGGCCAGCACTTTGTTACATACGTTGGAGACATTTGCAACATTATCCTAAATATTTCCCTTGGGCAGAGGAGGCCACGGGGTGACCCTAAGAATGGTGAATAACCAAGGGTAGGTGAGTCCAAAACGAGAGGGTATAAACAGGAGGTGAGAGAGCAAGGATTTAAAGAGGGAGCTGAGGGGGAAACAATATCCACAGAGGACAGTGCATAGACAGAACAGACTGCCTCAGGCACATGGGAGAAACAAGAACAATTTCAGCATGGAAAAGACATTTGGGGAGGTATATTGAGAGGAGATAAGGGCCAAACGCAGGCAAATGAGAGTCGTTCAGTTTCGGTCACATGGGCAGGTTCTGTTTCCGTTCTGTATCACTCTGTATCCAGTTAAAGAGGATTACAGTATGTTGTAGACACTGAAGCAAGTCACAGCAATAGGGATGGTAGTCTGGAATGCAGTACATTCCGATTATGTAGAGGGACTATCGGGAATGGAGCAGGTTACAGGG
>NC_057717.1:54033469-54046455 GCF_004010195.1 Chiloscyllium plagiosum
GCACAGGCCTGGATTGATAACTGTCAACTTCCTATACTGACATAGGAAGGCTCAGGACAGCAGTGATGAAAGTAAACAAGAGAGTGTGGATTGAGTCTGGGCCCATCATGCTCTGTATTCACCCTTCAACACTATATCTGTGTCATGTCTTCCGGACTAAACTTCGATCCCTTAAATTCGCTCTGCTCTGTTCACTGTGAGTGATCTTACCTCGCTGCAAGATTTATTGAAGAAACCAGATCTCCCTGCCCTCTGGCTGACCAACTGTGTTCAATAAGATGATGAGTGAAACACCCAGCAATTGGGAGGTTTATTGAGTCAGGAACATCCGGAGTACCTGCAGGAGACAGAGAAATAGACAGAATGGGAAATTAGACTGACGCAGTGAGAGTTGCACAGGGAGAATGGCACTGAGCACCACAGAGATCTGGAATATCCCAGTCTCCATCCATGGCCTGTGCTGCTGCGTCTGCCTGAACTGGAGAGCTCTGTTGGCTCAGGGTCTGGAGTAACTACAAAAGCTGCAGTCACTGGCCGCAATTAGACTCTCACAGTGACATATACCACATGGAGTGAGACTGAGTGATAGCATCAAATTGCAGGAAGGTATCAGGATCAAACCACGATCAAGAAGAAGGGTTTTGATTCATGGTGCACTGGGATCAGTACTCAGGGATGAGGGAGCTATCAGTGAGGCAGGCGATGGCCTCGTGTTACTCTCACTAGACTCCTACATATGACTCCAGACCCAGAGCAATGGAGTTGACTCTAAACTGCCTTCTCTAATAGTCTCACCAGGCACTCGGCTCAATGGCAGCTCGAGGGTGGGCATGAAATGCTGGCCAGCCAGACATAGCAACATCCCATGGAATGAGTTAAAAAACAACATAGTTGGGACCAGTGTTCTGGAAAATTATGTCGGTGGGTTTATGGACAGTGCTTTAATTGACAGAGAAGATGCAGGGACAGGGTTCAGGTGAAAGGAGCTTTCCAAATCCAAAGAGAAAAGGTGACGCATCAGAACAGCATGGGGATGTGGCTGAAGACAAGCAGAAAGGAACAGGAAGAGACAGAGTTTATCTAAAACTGTACATCAGTGAATTAGGCTGTGACAAGACATTCTGGGAAAAAGTCAATGACAATGTTTTTTTTTGGAATGGACAAAGTATCTGCAATAAGGTAATAGACTTGTGACACAGAGATAAATAAGATTTAGTCACCAGGAAGATGTGGTTAGAGGAGAAGCAAAAGGCAGAACATAAATATTCAATTGTACCCATCCTTGAGGGTCTCAGGGAGTGCAGGATGGGTAACCCTGACAGTAATGGGTAACAAAGGCATTACAGAGAAAGCATTTGGCATTAGATTATGCAGCTGAATCAGCCTGAATGCAGATTATGAGTAACATGTGTCAAAAACACAAGCAGGAGAACAGTTTTTAGGCTGCCTTACAGCATTTCATTGCTCAACACTGTTACATTTTCCAATGAATTCCTGTATAATGCAAAGGCAATGTGATCATTTTGGGAGACTTCAATCTTTGTCAAAAATGATATTCTCCGAACTCCTCTTCAAGTGTTTGTGTCAGTGTTTCTTTGAATAACAAATTGTGTAAGTGGCCAGGGACGTGACTATCTCAGATCGATCGTTGGGTGAAGAAGCTGAGTGAAGGAGTAATGTCACACTGAGATATCCTCTGGGAAATTGTAGTATAGTGGAATTCAGTGAGATGAAGAATTTTTAAAGTGATCATAAAGCACACCCTACAATCACTACCAAAGCCATTGACATGTGTTTGAGAGGAGAATTGACCAAGGTAAACAGGGGAAACAGTGAAATGTGTGGCTGGAAATGGACAGTGCAAATCATTTAGTCGTAGAAATGTACAGCACAGAAACAGACTCTTCAGTCCATCTCGTTCACGCTGCCCACATACGCTAACATAATTTTGTCTCATTTGCCAGCACTTGGCCCAAATCCCTCTCACCCCTTCCTGTTCGTATACCCATCCAGATGCCTTTTAGATGCAGTAATTGTACCAGCCTCCATCACTTCCTCTAGCAGTTCATTGCATTCACGCATCACCCTCTGCCTGAAAAAGTTGCCCTTATGTTCCTTTTATATATTTCCCTTCTCACCCTGAACCTAGGCCGTCCGGTTCTGGACTCCACTACCTCAGGGAAAAAACCTTGTCTGTTAAACCTATCCATGCCTCTCATGATTGTATAAATCTCTATATGGTCACCCTTCAGCCTCAAGTAGCCCCAGCCCATTCAACCTCTCCCATTAGCTCAAATCTTCCAATCCTGGCAACATCATTGTAAATCTTTTCTGAAACCTTGCAATTTATACAACATCCTTCCAATAGGGAGGAGACAAGAACTGCATGCAATATTCCAGAAGTGGCTTATCCAATGTCCTGTACAGCCACAACATGACCTCCTAACTCCTCTACTCAGTGCTCTAATCAGTAAACGCAAGCAGAATAAACACCTTCTTCACTATCCTAGTTACATGGGATTATACTTTCAAGGAACTATGAACCTGGACTCCAAGGTATCTTTGTTCAGTAACACTCCCTAGGACCTTCCCACTCAGTGCACCAAGATCCTTCTGTATATCAATGTCCCTCGGTATCCTAACTTTCTTCTTGAATTTGACATGACCTCACACTTGTACAGATTACACTTAATTTGCCATTTCTTTGCACATCTTTCCAACTGATCAGTAACCTCCTGCAGCCTTGGATCTCCATGCTCATTCACCCCAACTCCACCAATTTTCATATCATCTGCAATAATTACCTTTGTGACTTCCTTTCGTTTCAATGGTGTGAGAATGTCTAACCAGAGGGCAGAAAGCCCCAGCAAGAGCTCACCCATTTAAGATGGAGATGAGGAGGAATGTCTTCACTCAGAGGGTAGGGAATCTGTGGGAATTCCTGTCTGCAGGGGGCTGTCGAGACTGGGTCATTAAGAATATTGACAGCAGAGATGGTCAGATGTTAATGGATCAGGGAAACAAGGGTTTTGTGGTAAAGGCAGGAATGTAGAGTTGGAGAGTATCAGATCAGCCATGATCAGATTGAAGGGCAGAGCATCCTCAATGGGCCAAATGGCCTCATTCTGCTCCGACATCTTATGGTCTTAACTCGAACTCAATATCTGCATTATAACACTATGGGTCTTTCCTCACAAAACTCCTCTAAAATGGGACGATTGGATATTTATTATTACACAGCATTTGAACTCCAATGGACAATTTTGTTGCTGGCTCCTTGATATGATGTTATAGAAAACCATCTCGTATACAATCCAGGATTCCATCCATTACAGCC
Source organism: Chiloscyllium plagiosum (assembly GCF_004010195.1). NCBI lineage: Eukaryota > Metazoa > Chordata > Chondrichthyes > Orectolobiformes > Hemiscylliidae > Chiloscyllium > Chiloscyllium plagiosum. Next base: position 54,036,807 of record NC_057717.1, read on the forward strand.
CTGATACTCATTAGTGATCCAGTCTGGACGGAGACCACTGTCACACACAGTTACTGTACTGCCCTTGCTACAAGTACATTCAGTGTCCTGACTGTAACCATATTGACATTCCCATCACTGGTTGATTCCTTTAAAAGAATTCCAGCCAATCATTGCTGCAGCTGCTTGTTCATTCCCAGCTCCATCCAAATAGACTCCAAATTTTGATCTTCAGTTCCACGTGGCTACCTCATTAATGCATTAACCTCATCCTTTCTACACAACTTGTTGAATTTTTGCCTATCCTGCCTAGATCCCAACAACCCTTCAATATTCCCTTCCCAGCGATGGTCATTCTGCAGCTACATCTCCAGAATGACGGTTGCAGCGTATCTGTTCACTGTCATTCCATCTGCCTTATGGCGAATGCAGGGTGTCATTTCTCAGTAATAGGGGGGGTTAAACAGATGGATAGAGGTTACAGAGATAGGGAGGCTTACGGGGACTTGAGGATTTTCGAGCTAAATCTGGGCAATAATGTTCATGGGACAAAGGGGTTTGCCGATTGGAGGAATTTACAGGGGTAGAAGGAGCTGGATTAGATTCTGGAGAAAAAGGGATAGGGATGGATGTAGGGAGAGGCAGGCAGACTGAGAGGCACAGACAGGGAGTGTTTCAGTAGGAGATTACTGTGCATATTGACAGAGATGTGGAAGGTTGGAGTGACTGCAGATGTTTACAGATATAAGAAGGCTTCTAGGTTCAGGAGGCTGCATAGATAGGAAGGCAATGGAGAATGCCAGGTTACTGGGCTGGAGACAGTTACACAAATGGGGAGGGTTGCACAGAATGAAAGAGGTTCCTGTGGTCGGGAGGGTTGGTGGGGAGAGGGTGAAGTTTAAATAGATTAAGATCGAAAATTAGTTGAACAATAAGGAGGTTACGATTTTTTTCACAGGTAAGGAAGGGTTGTAAGAGCTGGAGAAGTTTACCCAGATAGGGATGGATGAAGAGGTTAGAGACAAAACAAATTTACATGGAGGGTGGCATTGGTAGGAGTAGCTTACAGGAATAGACAGGGCTCGGCAATTACAGAGATGAAGAAATTTAGTATCTACTGGAGACGTTTAGGGATTATGGTGTCAGGGATTGGAGAAACTGACAGAGACAAATAGCATTGTGTGTACTAGAGGAGATTCCAAATAGAGGAAGGATTATCGGGACTGTAGTATATTACAGAGATCACTAATAGAGTATGTGCCAAGACTGATACCTGGGACCTCCTGTGCAGTCTCAGGGAGTTCCAGTAGAGCAGAGTTGACAGCAGGGCCCTTACAAGATGGTGGGAATGAAGCATAGAATGTTGCTGTTCCTTGCCCAGCTCTGTATCTATGTGCTGTGTTCCAGGTCTGAATAAAGATGGCCACTAGCTCCACCCTGTGCTTTTTACTATGATTGATCTTACGAGCTGCAGGATTTACTGAAGACTCCAGATCTCCCTCTCCATCTCTCTCTGGCTGACCAAGCGTCTTCAATGAGGTGGTGGATGAGACAGGAGTTAGAAACATCTTGATTGCCTGCATGAGTGAGAAATAGACAGAATGGGAAATTAGACTGATGCAGTGAGGATAACTCATGTAGAGGAGCACTGAGTCCAGAAGAGATCACAAAAATCCCAGTCTCCATTCCTGGTCTGTACTGTTGCGGATCGGAAGATTCTTTTGGCTCCGGATCCGGAGTAGCTGTAAGAGTGAGAGACGCTGATAGAAGCAGCAATTAGACCCACACAGTGAGGGATACCAAATGGAGAGAGACTGAGTGATATAACCAGAGATTTCAGGATCAAACCATAGTGTCAGAAGAAGTGTGTCTGATGCAGTGGGCACTGCTACCAGTACTCAGGGAGGAGTCAGCTATTTTATTGAGATGGTACAGTGCTGGGATCATATGATTGACCAGGACAATGTAGAGTGCTTTAAACTGACACAGACAAGGAGGGACAGGGCTCAGCTGAAAGGAAATTCCCAATTCCATAGAGAAATGTTCAAATATTGAAACATGGGGCTGTGGCTGAGGAAAAACAGGAAGAAACAGGAAGAGAATAAGTTTAACTGAAACTATACATCAGCAGATAGGTTTGTGACAGGAATTTGTGATTTCAAAAGTAAATTACTATTTCGTAATTTGAATGCACGAAGCATTTGTAATAAGGGATATGCTCGTGTGACTGTGATTATTATCTAATCACCATCAGGGAGACGTGGTCACAGGGGTGAACAAAAGGTGGGGCATTAATATTCACGGCTACACAACATTGTGGAAAGTCAGGCAGAGTGGGAAGGAGAATGGGGAACTCTTATCGTTAGGGATAACAATGGGATTATATGTGGCCTCAGATTATCAATCATTAGGAAACGAAATTCTGGGTAATAAGAGTCAGATCACAGAAGTTGAAGGTCAGTGTTAAGGCCCCTTTACAGCATTACATTGTGAGGCATGGCATTGGACAGGGAATTATTGGAATTTGTAACAAAGACAGTAGGACAACTAAAAGAGGTTTCAACTTCCCTTTCTCATCATCTCATTGGCGGTGGGTCACAAACGAGGCTGACTCTCTCCCACTCTCAGGGGAGTATTTGGGTGGCTGTACAGACCGATGTGGCCTTCCACACTTGGGGCAGAAGGTGGCCGTGGGATGGGGATGGGTGGGACGTTGATGTGACAGCGCGCTCCTTGTGCTGTTTTCTCCTCGATTCCCCTTTTTCCCCACATCAAGTGTCCAGCTGCTTGACGCCGTCCCAATGTTCCTCCCCCACTTTGGACGGTCTTGGCTCAGTAATTCCCAGGATTTACCAGACTTCATTAAGCGATGCGCAGAAGAAAAAAAAAAACTAACAATTCTGAAGAAGCCAATGCTTTAGAAATATGGAAGTATTTGTTAAAGGGATCGCTATCGGTCTACTAGCCGGAGGAGTGCAGTAGGAAGGGGAAACATTGTCAGGGTTTCATCAGATGATCGAGACTGGGAGAGGTGAAGGTGCTGGAGGTGGTGAGGGTGTTACAGAGAGGGGCAAGGGCCTGAACGGTGTTACAAAGCCAGTACGGATTGCTGCACTGGAGGGGATTGCAGTGGTAGGGAGGGACATGTTTTTTTTATGTATTCATTCATTCGATAAGGATGTCACTGATTGAGTCAGCATTCTTTGCCCCGCAGCTAATTTCCCAGAGGTCAGCTCAGAATCAGCCATATTGCTACGGGTCTGGAGTCACACGTGAGCCATGGTGTCAGATGTTAGGTAACAATGTCAGATGTCCTTCCCTAAAGGACAGACGTGAATCAGTTAAGTTTTTCCAGGTAATCAATATTATGTTTATGGTGGCCTCACTAAAGTCCTGTACAGATATAACATGACATGGTATCCAAACTCCTAATCTCAATGCACTGACCAATGAAGGTAAGCATCCCAAACATCTGCTTCACCAACCTGTCTACCTGTGACACCACTTTCAAAGAACCTTGTACCTGTATCCCTGGGTCTCTGACCGTACAAGTCCAGCTCTGGTCAGCTTTAACAGAGTGCAACACTATGTATTTCACCACTTGCTATTCCTAAACTCACTGGCCCACTCTCAGCTAATCCTCTTCACTGTCCACTTTACCACCACTTCCAGTCTCACTTACAAACTTGCTAACCATGACTCCTGTATTATCATCCAAACCGTTCATATAAACGATGCACAACAGTGACCCGGCACCGAACCCCATGACACACCGTTGGTCACAGGCCTTCAGTTTGAGCAGCAACTCTCTATGAGCATGCTCTGTCTCTTACCGTCAATCCAATTTTGTTTCCAGTTGGTGAGTGATCCCTGGTTATGAGTGATCTAAGATGGAAATGTGTTGCTGGAAAAGCGCAGCAGGTCAGGCAGCATCTAGGGAACAGGAGAATCGACGTTTCGGGCATTAGCCCTTCTTCAGGAAATGAGTGATCTAAACTTATTAACCAGTCTGCCATGCAGAACCTTGTCAAAAGCCTTGTTAAAGTTAATGTGGACATCATCCACTGCTCTGCCTTGATCTATCACTTTTCTACCTCCACAAACACTCAATCCAGTTTGTGAGACATTTGGTTTCCCGTGCACAAAGCCATGCTGACTATCGCTGATCCATCCTTGCCTTTCCAAATGCATGATGATCCTTTCTCTCAGAATGTCCTCCAACAACTTACCCCCCTCTTCCATCAGTCGCACTGGTCTGAGGTGGCTGTTGATGATACAAATATCTCTGTGAGGTGCCCTGTAAATTTCTCCCGAGCTTCTCACAGAGCGCTGGGTTACATCTGATCATGTCCTAAGATTTTATCAACCTTTTTTTCATTTTAAACCATCCTGTTATCCAATGAGAACTCTGTTCGATACATCTCTATGTATTTTCCCAAGTTCCCGAGCTTCTAATCTTTCTCCAAAGTAAATCAAAATGCCAAATATTTGTTTTGGATCTCCCCCATCAGCAGTGATTCCCACACAGACAACCTCATTGACCTTTCAGGGGCCCTATTCTCTCCTGAGCTAATATTTAGCCCTTGTTGAAACTTGTCAAAATGCTTCCTAAATTTCAAATATACTTCGACCGCTACTAGTCTCCCCCACCCTTATCTATTTTGCCATTTATGGTCACACCAAAATATAGAATCCAACAGATTTTTTTTTTTTTAAATTCCCCTTTTATAAAACCACGCATCGCCCATTGCACAGACTGGGAGTGCTGTACGCAGTGGAGGAGATCACACTGATAGGGATGGTTTTAAAGACGAAGCAATGTTGATTAATAATGTGGGTTGCAATTGTGACAGCAGGTTTCAGCAAGTTGGAGATATAGACCTGAAGGAGGTTACACAGATAGCATGGCCCTAGGGTCTGATGGGGGCTACACAGTAAAGGGGGTTGTAGTAACTGGAGGCAGTTACACAGATAGGGACAGTAATAGTGATAGGCAGAATTCACAAAAATGGGGAGAATTGTAGGGTCGGCAGGGCACTACAGACATGAGACGAGTTGTATCAACTTGATGATGAACACAGGCAGGGAGGGTTGAGAGGTTTGGAACAGTTCATCATGAGCAGCAGGTGCATGGAGATTGGAGATTTTATCGAATTGCAGAAGTTTAAATCACTGTAGGCAGTCAGAGATCATGAGAGAGTTACAAGGTCTGCTGGAGGTTCCTCAGATTGGGAGGATTGCAGGGACTTGATGATGTTGTACATGGAAGTAGGGTTGTTGGGACTGAAGATGGGAACAGAGATAGAGGGATCAGCAGGGGATTAGAGAAATGGTGGGTAGTGGTCTCTGATGGAAGATCCACATAGAGGGATGTTTTGTGGAACTGCAGGACCTTGCAGAGTTGTGGAGAGCTGGAGGGGTTTCACGGAGCAAAGGAGATTGGGAGAGGTGGAACACTTTACAGGGATAAGGATGTTGTTAGGTTGGGGTGGTTTACACAGACAGGGATGGTTTAGGGAACGGAGGAGATGACAGATATAAAGACGGTTGTACAGACGGGAAGAACAAACAGACATATGGAGGTCGTGGTGACAGCATATGTTTACAGATACAGGAAGTCTAACATACTGCAGCTTATTTAGACATGGACGCTAGTTTTTCCAGGAGATAACAAGGGCAATTTTGGTTGGAGACGGTTTCACAGATAAGGGAGCCTTAGTAACTTCCTACAGTTTGGTCTAAGTGGGAAGGGTTGTAGGGGAGGGTGCAGTTTACATCGACAGGGGCGTAAGAGCTGGAGAAGGTTATAGAGATGGGTAGATGTATGGTGAGACTGCAGGAGCATGCATTGACAGGGTGTGTGCTGGCGATAGGAGGATATCACATAGATAGAGAGTCTTATAGGAACTGGATTGGGAGAGTCACAGGCATTGGAGCAGGTTCTACAGATCGGAATGCTGCAGGGACCTGAGAGAATTGTTGGGTCTTCACAGATTGATTGTGTCAAGCAGTCTGGTGAGGTAGATGAGGTAGATTTGGAAAGCTTAAATCCAATGTATACCATCTTCAAATTCCAGACCAGAACCTCAATATCACTAATCAGCCACGAATCCCTAAACCTGCCCGCTTTCCCCATCACTCTAACAGGGACATATTGGTTCTGGATTCTTAATATCACACTTTTAAAAGCCTCCTGTCTGCAAGTCATTCCATTTCCTTCAAACAGATTCACCCAGTTGATGGGAGCATGATATGGAGGAGCCGGTGTTGAACTGGGGTGGACAATGTTAAAAATCACACAACACCAGCTTCCAGTCCAGCAGGTTTATCTGGCGGCACTAGCTTTCGGAGCACTGCTTCATCAGGTGGTTGTGCAGCACAATCATAAGGCACAAAATGTATAGCAACAGGATAGCAGTGTCTTGAAATGTAATATCAAACAAATTTAGATTATGCCTTTCATCTTTTGGGATGATCACCTGCACTTTGAAACCTAGTGCTTCGAAATAAACCTGTTGGACTATAATCTGGTGTTGTGTGATTTTTAATTCACCCGATCAACCTCTGCTCGATCCTTCCTAATGGCCCCAAACTTGGCCCTGCTCCAGTTTCCCACCTTAATCTGTGGACCTGTCTGATCTTTATCCATAACATTGTTAAATGAAGACAGTTGTGGTCACTAGACACAAAGTGGTCTCTGACCTCGTTTTCTGAGAGGAGGTCCGGTGTTGCACCCGCCTGAGTAGAGTTGGGCCTTGTTAGAGTTGCATCTTGATTTAGGAAACGTTCTTGAGCACATTTGACAAACTGCACTCCGTACAGGCCTTTTACTCTCTAGGTGGCCCAGTCCGTATTATGAAAATTAAAAGCTCAAACGAATAATACTCTATTACTCCGACTGTTATCTCCAATCTCTTAACACATCCTCTAGTATCCACTGGCTATTTGGGGTTCTATAATACAGTCCCAACAGAGTCACCACCCTTGTTTTGTTCCTACGTTCTAACCATATGTCCTCATTTGTTGACTCTTTAAGAGTATCCTCTTTAAGCACTGTTGTTATGTCCTCTCTTATCAAAAGGACAACTCGCCCTCCTCACTTACTTGTCCTTCTCTCACGCCTGTAGCTTCTGTATCCTGGAGCATTAAGCTGCCTTTCCTGCCCTTCTCTCAGCCATGTTTCTGTTAAGGCTATAATATCCCAGTCCCCAGAGCCAATCCATTCTCTGAGCTCGTCTGCCTGACCAGTCAAGCCTCGTGTGTTGAAATAAATTATCTTTAAACCAGATGTATTTCCCTCCCTTGACTGTGTCCCTGGATATCCTGAATAGAAAACTTGCTCTTGATGGCTGATGTATCTTCCCCTGACTTTTAGATGGTCCTTCTCTTATTCAGAGTCCCAACCTCCTGCCAAACTAGTTTCAGCCTCCTAGGATAACATTAGCAAATCTGCCCTCAGGGATACTGGTGCCCCTCTGGTTCAAGTCCAACCCATCCCCTTGTACAGGTCACCTCTACCCCAGAAGAGATTTGAATGGTCTAAGAACTGAAAACCCTGTCCCTCCACCAGCTCCTCAGCCACACATCCACCGGCCTACCTTTTTATGTCTATGTTCACTGGCACATGGCACTGGGAGTAATCTGGAGATCACTACCCTTGCGGTCAGCTGTTTAACGTCTGAGCTAATGTTCAATACTCATTTCACAGAATCCCATCAATTTGTCTAGCTCGGTCATGTCGATCGATATGCACAATAACCTCTGGCTGTTCACCCTCCCCCTTCATAATGTTCAGTAACGACTCAGAGACATCTTTGACCCTGGTACCCGGAAAGCAGCACACCACCCTGGGGTCTCTTCTGCAGTCACACAGTCTCCTGTCTGTCCCCCTCACAACTGAGTCTCCTATCAGTACCACTATCATTAAAGAGGATCTGGCAAACCTATACTGGGAGGACTATCTGCAGTTGGGTCTGTATTAGGGAAGTGCGAGCATGTTAAAATGATACAGTGAGAATTCATTGCCAGTGTGTTCCTGACGAGGGAATAGTAAAGGCAGAAAGTCCAGCAAATACTAGTCAACGATATCTTGCGTTTGATAAAGACAATACGGTGCAAGAAAAACAGGTGAAGCCATTCACAACCTTTGAAATAAGGGACACACAATGGCCATGAAATATCCTTGTCAGATACTATTAAGGAAAAGCCTCGAGGTACTTTATCAGTATAATTAAAATAACAAGGTAACCGAGGAAAGATTGGGGCCTATTAGAAACCAAAGGATTGATCTCTGCATGGAGCCAGAGGAAGTAGGTGAGGTCTTCAATAAAGACTTCCCAACTGTATTCACTACAGGAGAACGGCATTGTAGCCAGGCATTTCAGTTGGGATGGTGAGGCTCTGGAACATGTTAAGATCAATAAGGGGAGGTATTAAATGTTTTCACAAGCATAAAGCTGGAGAAATCCCCAGTGCCCAATAAAATGTATCCTAGGCTGCTATGAGAGGTAAGGGAGGAGATTGCCGGGGCGCTGGTGCATATATTTAATACTTTGCTGGCCACAGGTGAAGTGCCGAATGACTGGAGGATAGCTAATGTGGTTCCTTTGTTCAGGAAGGGCAGCAGGGATAGGCCAGGTAATTACAGGGCAGATAGTCTGACAGCAGGGGGAGGGAAATTATTGGAAACAATTCTGTGGATGGATCAACACTTGCAAAGGTAAGGATCAACTCGGCTTAGTCATCACGGATTTGGTAGAGGAAGATACTGTCTGAGAAATTCAGTGGAGGTTTTTGAAATGGTGTCTAAAAATATTGATGAGGGCAGTGCAGATGATGTGGTTTATATGGAGTTGGGTAAGGCCTTTGACAAGATCCCACATGGAAGGCTGGTCCAGAAGGAAAGAGACCATGGGATCCAAGGCAAGTTGGTAAATTGGATCCACAATTGGTGGATGGATATGTTAGTGTTTGAAATTCTTTCACCAGTGGGTGTTCCACAGGGTCATGTGCAGGAAACATTGCTGGTTATTATGTACATTAACAACTCGGATGCGAAAGCAGAAGAAATCATTAGTAGGTCTGCAGATGACATGAAAGGTGAGGGTATTGTCCACAGCGAGGGGGATGGTATCCGTCTACAGTCCGATGTCAATCGTATGATAATCTGAGCAGAGTTTAGTAGTGATCGAAGTGAGGTAATACCCTGTGGGAGGAATGATAAGCGAAAGTTTGAGTCTGGTACACAAGTTAAAAAGAGCAATGTCAACAGAAAAGGCAGGCAAGAACATATCAGGGAATAGGGAAAACCTGATGATTAAACTGCATTTATTTCAATACGAGGGGCCTGATAGCTAAGGAAGATGGACTCAGGGGATGGATGGTAACATGGCACTGGGAGATTATCGTCATTACAGAAACACAGTTGAGGGAGGGGTAGGACTAGCAAATCATCGTTTCAAGGTAGAGAGACCACAGGAAGCATCGAAGGGGTCGCGAGAAAGGAAGAACACGTGGTGGTGGGATTTGATTGCATGAAACATCACAGCAATACTTAGAGAGGACATTCCTGTGGGATCGCCCACTGTGTTAGTGGAACTGTGAAATAAGAATGGGTCATCACTTTGATATGAGTGTACTGACCCTGAATAACCAGTGGCAGACTGAGGAA
>NC_057717.1:54046650-54060173 GCF_004010195.1 Chiloscyllium plagiosum
TCCTAATCCAGACCTCCAACTCACCCTCAATGCCATGCCTCCGTATTTTTTGCAGTAGTTTACCATGGGGAACCTTATCAAACGCCTTACTAAAATCCATATATACCACATCTACCGCTTTCCCCTCATCAACCTCCTTCGTCACCTTTTCAAAGAATTCAATAAGGTTTGTGAGGCACGACCTGCCCTTCACAAAACCATGCTGACTATCCTTGATCACATTATTCCTATCCAGATGTTCATAAATCCTATCCCTTACAATTCTCTCTAAGACTTTGCCCACAACAGAAGTGAGACTCACCGGCCTATAGTTACTAGGACTATCCCTACTCCCCTTTTTGAACAAGGGAACCACATTTGCTATCCTCCAGTCTTCTGGGACTACTCCTGTTGACAAAGAGGACATAAAAATCAAGGCCAATGGCTCTGCAATCTCCTCCCTTGCTTCCCAGAGAATCCTAGGATAAATGCCATCAGGCCCAGGGGACTTATCTATTTTCACCTTTTCCAGGATTTCCAACACCTCTTCTCTACATACCTCAAAGCCATCCATTCTACTTATTTGTGCCTCAGTATTCTCATCGACAACAATGCCCTGTTCCTGAGTGAATACTGAAGAAAAGTATACATTCAGTGTTAGTGGAACTGTGAAATAAGAATGGGTCATCACTTTGATATGAGTGTACTGACCCTGAATAACCAGTGGCAGACTGAGGAATAAATATGTCAGGAGGTCTCAAATATCAATCATAATAATAAGGCTGTTATAGGTGGGGTTTTTAAACTTTCCAAACCTAGATTGGCATTGCCACTATTCAATGTTAGGAAAGGAGAAATTTGGTAATTGCGTTCCAGAAAACTCCCAAACAGAACTTAAATGGCCCAAGTAGAGAAAGGTGCAAAACCTGACCTCCCCTTGGGAAACAAGGTAGGGAAAGGGACTGAGGTGTTAGTGGAAAAGCATTTTGCCAAAGTGACCACAATTCTATTAGTTTGAAACTAGCGATGGAAAAGGACAGGCCTAGTCCAAAAGTTCAAGTTATAAAACGGGACCGAACCAATCTTGATCGTATCAGCCAGGAACTTTCAAAAGATGATTGGGGAGTCTATTTGCAGGGAAAGGGAAGTCTGGCAAGTGAGAATATTTTAAAAGTGAGATAAATTGAACGATCAGCGCCAGCATGTTCATGTTTGTGTGCAGCTCAATGCTGACAGCAATCGGAAACACTGGTTGTATACTGAGGGTCTGGTCAAGGAAAAGGGGGCACATGTCAGGTATAGCCAGCTGGATCAAGGGAATCCCTGAGGAGCAGAGGGGCTGTAGGAATACACTTCAGGTGGAAATTAGGAATGCAGAAAGGGGACTTGAAATAGCTTTGGCAGATAAGAATAAGGAAAATCCAAAACTTATTGTATAATTATATTAAGAGCAAAAGAGTAACTCGGGACAAAATATGGGCCCTTAAAGATCAATGAGGATATCGATGTGTGGAACTGCAGAATATGGATAAGACCCTAAAAACATTTTTCACTCCAGAACTTACTGTGAACAAAGACTGGGCAACTCACGGAACAAGAGAATAGTCAGAGTTTAGCGGTATATGGGTCAAATGCTGGTAAATAGGATGGATTTGTTTAGATCTTCTGGCAGGCTGAACGAGTTGGGGACTGAAGGGTCTATTTCCATGGTGTACTTCTCTTTGACTTGAAAACAGTACATGTTATAGAAGAGGTGGTGCTGGAGGTTTTAAAACACAAAGGTATGGAAGGCCCCAGGACCTGATTAAGTGTACCACAGGAATGTTCGGGCCTCGGTTCGTGTTTTAGAGCAGAGGGACCTCCGGGTTCAGGTACATAATTCTTGAAGTTTGCATCACAGGATGGATAAGGCACTGCTTGGAAGGCCTGACTATTGCTCAGTTCATTGAGTGGAGGATTTGGGACGTTGAGATTGTAAAGACATTGGTGAGGTCTCTTCTGCAATACTCTGTCCAGTTCTGGTCGCTGAGTTATAGGGAGGATATTATTCTGCTGCAGGGTGAAGGCCTGACTATTGCTCAGTTCACTGAGTGGAGGATTTGGGACGTTGAGATTGTACAGACATTGGTGAGGTCTCTTCTGCAATACTCTGTCCAGTTCTGGTCGCTCAGTTATAGGGAGGATATTATTCTGCGGCAGGGTGTTCAGAAGAGATTTACCAAGATATTGATGGGTATGGAAGGCTTGAGCTCTGAGAAATGGCTGGATAGGTTGAGTCTTTTTTCACTGGAACCTGGAGAATGAGAGATAGCCTTATGGATGTTTATAAAAAAAGATGAGGGATATAGATAGAGTTAATGGCAGTTGCCTTTTTCCCAGGATGGGGGAGTCTCAAGAAGAGGGGACACATTTTTAAGGTTAGAGGAGAGAGTTGTTCAAAACAAAAGGATACAAGTGGCAAATTGTTAAACAGAGGGTAGCTCGACTGTGGAATGAACTTCCTGAGGAAGTGATGGATGTCGGTACAGTTACAACGTTTAAAAGACATTTGGATAAGTACATGAGTAGGAAAGATTTGGAGGGATATGGGCTAGCAACAGGCAGCTGGGACGACTTTACTTTGAGATTATGAAACTGAAGAGTCAGTTTCCACACTGTACGACTATGACAAGAATATAGTTTTGTTCCATTATTTAAGAAAGGCTGTGATGGAAAGCCAGGTAACTAAAGTCCAATTAGCCCATTGTCAGTGGGGGGTAAGGTGTGGAAGTGATTCTGCCAGACAGGAGTCACATGTATTTTAAAAAGTCAAGGATTGATGAAAGACAGTCAGCACGGCTTTGTGCAGACAAAGTCAGGTTTCGTGAACCTGATTGCTTTTGTTAAAGTGGTGACCATACATTGTCTACACTAACGTCAACAGGGCCTTTGACAGGATTTAGCATGATATACTGGTTCATAAGGTTATATCACATGAGCCAGCAGCCTTACCTTTATGGATCAGAGAATTGAGTACATAAATTGTAGATATTTGTAACATTGTCCTCAATATTTCCCTTAGACAGAGGAGGCTACGGGTTGATCTTATAAAGGTTTATCAAACCATGCGGTCCATAAGGAATGTAAATAGCCAATGATACGTGAGCCAAAACTAGAGGCATAAACGTGAGGTTAGATAGCACAGAGGGAGCTGAGGGGCAACATTATCCACAGAGGAAGGTGCATAAATGGAAACGAATGCCAGTGGCACATGGGAGAAACAAGAACAATTACAAACTGGAAAAGACATTTCGGCAGTTACATGGAGAGGAGAAGGTTTGAAGGGATATGGGCCAGATGCAGGCAAATGAGTCTCGTTCAGTTTGGGAAACCTGGTCAGCATGGACTAGTCAGACTGATGGTTCTGTTTCCGTGCTGCATGATTCTGTATCAAGTTACTGGAGGAGGAGACCACCGAGGTAAGGCATGTTGTAGACATTGAAGCAAGTTCCAGCAATAGGGATGGTAGTCTGGAATTCAGTCTGTTTCAAATATGGGGAGGGACTATAGGGAAGGGAGGAGGTTACAGGGATGGGAACTAATGTAGGAGTTACAAATTATTGAACAGACTGGTCCATCAGACATGCCATAGATACAATATTGGAGAGGGAACACAGAAAAGAAAGATCTCAGGCAGCATTCCCACCCTCTTGTGGGAGGCCTGCTTTCCCCTCTGTTGTACGGATGCTCACTAAGACAGCACAGGCCTGGATTGATAACTCTGAATTCCAGATGCTGTCTCAGTGCAACGTAGGTTAAAGTAGGGGCGATGATTGAGCCTGGGGTATGTCTGTAGAGTGCACTGTAACTATGTCATGTCTTGTTAGCTGATGTTTGGAGCCCTCTCATTGCCCTCTGCTCTGTGCACTGTGAGTCATCTTATCTCACTGCAGGATTTCTTGAAGGCTCCAGGTCTCCCTATCCTTTGTCTCTCTGGCTGACCAACCATCTTCAATGAGACACCCAGCAGCTGGGAAGTCTACTGAGTCAGGAACTTCCTAAGTGCCTACAGGAGACAGAGAAACAGACAGAATGGGAAATTAGACTGATGCAGTGAGGGTTACACATGGAGAATGGCCCTGAGTCCCATAGAGATCTGGAAAATCCCTGTCTCCATCCCTGGTCTGTGCTGCCTCATCTCTCTGGTGTGGAGAGTTATGTTGGCTCAGGATCTGGATTAGCTGCAAAAGCTCTGTGCCTCCGCTTTTCAATACCTCAGCAGGGAGACCGTCTGCTCCAGCAGCCTTGTTGGTCTTGAGCTGGCGGACAGCCTTCTCTACTTCGTGTGGGGCTGGGCATTGCTGAGCCCGTGGTGTGTAGCTTGCTGTGGCATATGGTCAAGGACACTCAGATCGATGACAGAGCCCTGGTTGAGGAAGTCTCTAACTGCTCCTCCCGCGTTGTTTAAGGGTTTCTTTGTTTTTGATCAGAGTGACTCCATCCTTGGCCAGCAGTGGGTTGGGGCCTGGGAGGTTTGGGTGATAAGGTGGAATTCAGATAGATAATGAAGTTCCACAATGACCACTCCAAGTACACCCAACAGTTTGAAATTAAAACAAAGCAAACTACATGGGTATGAGGGGAGAACTGCCCAAGGTTAACAGGGGAAACAGACTGAAATGTATGCCTCTAAAGAAAATAATCAACAAAAGGACACTTGGCACAGACAAAACTTCACCGAGAAATACCAATCAGCGACTGCCTCGGGTCTTTAAGGATCATATTAGAATAAAACAGGCTTCGAAGACTGTCAATAAAAGCTAACAATTCTGAAGGCAGAGTGTCTCAGAAGCTGACAAAAGAGCGATCAAAATGTTGAAGCAGATGTTAAAGGGAGAACAAGGGCTATCCCAGTAAGAGGAGTGTTGTAGGAAGCGGAAACATTGCTGGTCTTGAATGAGATGACAAGGGAGACTTGAACGTACTCGATGTGCTGACAGATACATGAAGTGTGATAAGGGCCTCAACGACAATAAAAAGCTGATATGGATTGTTGTGGCAGGAGGAGTTCACAGAGTGAGGGAGGGCAATATGTGCTGGAGTTGGTTCAAGAGATATGGAGGGTTATGAGACAGGGAAAGAATTACAAATATAGAGCAAGTTGTGGGACTCAAACCAGTTTATCGAGATGGAAAGTGTTAATGGGTTTTGACCAGATATTAACAGGGCAGGAGGGGATAAAGGAGGTGCGATATTGACAGCAACTGGAGGAACAGGAGCATATTTGGGTCGAAAAGCAGTTACAGGCATAAGGAATGTTTTAGGGACTGGAGAAAGATACAGCGATAAGCGAGGGTTCTTCTGCTTGAGGAAGAGGTGCCAACGCATACACATAGAACTGAACATTCATACCACCACACACACACATTCCCAATCTGCAGGATAAAGATCAACTCCACGCTGGTGTCAGATGTGAAGTAGGGAGGGAAATATCCCCTTTTGGGATGTCGGTGTCACTGGCTGTACCAGCTTTCATTGCTCTCTGCTAATTGCAAGAGGGCAGCTCAGAGTCAGCCATGTTGCTGTGGGTTTGGAAACATCTCAGTCAAACCGAGTTAGAATGTCAGATCTCCTTCCCTTCAGGATATAAGTGGACCAGATGAGATTTTCCTGATGAACAACAATGCTTTTATGGTCATCATTAAATGGTTACAAATAGTCTCACCAATATCCTGTGCAGCCACAACATGGTGTCCCAACTCAGTCTCTCAAGCTCTGACTAATGTAGGCAAATGGATCCAAATGCCTTCTTCCCCACACTGTCTACCTGTGACACCACATTCCAGCAACTGTGTACCAGTACCCATGTCTCTCTCTTTGAAAATACGACTCAGAGCTGCACCATTTACTATTTATGTCCTACTCTGTTTCCCCTGACTAAAATGCAACTCCTCACATTTCAATAAATTAAACTCCATCTGCTGATCCTCAGCCCACTGACCCAACTGATCAACATCCCACGGTATCCTGAAACAACCTTTCTTCACTGGCCACTCTGTCACCAACTTCAGTGTCACACATAACTGTACTAACTATGCCTCCTGTATTCTCCTCTAAATCATTTTTATGAATGAAGAAAAACAGTCGATCCAGCGCCAATCGTTGCCACACACTAATGGTCACAATGTCCATTCAGTACAACAAACCCATGCCACCACCCTCTGTCTCCTACCATCAAACCAACTTTATATCCATCAGTGCAGCTCTCCCTGGATCCCACCTCATTAACCAGTCGACTATGCAGACACCATCTCCCACTCTTCCTCCTGTTCACTTCCTCAAAAACTCAATCAGGTTTGTGGGATATCATTTCTCGCACGTAAACCCATGCTGACTTTCCTTAATCTGCCATTGCTTTTCCAACTGCATGAAGATCTTCGAATCTATTCCAACAATTCACACACCACTGATGTCGGTCTCACTGGTCTGTCGTTCTTTGGCGTTTCCTTGCAGCCCAGAATTGATGGAACAGCATTAGCCGCCCTCCAGTCTTCCAGCACCTCACTGTGGCTGTCGATGATACAAATATCCCTGCAAGGGGCCCTGCAATCTCTTCCCTAGTTTCTCATAGAATCCGAAAAGCCACAAGGTATTTTATGACAATAGTCAGAGTAAGAGGATTCCCAGCCAAAGACTAGGGCCCATTGGAATCCAAAGGGACAATCTGTGCATGGAGCCAGAGGAAGTAGCTGATTTCTTCAATGTATTCAATCTGTATTCAGATAGGAGAAAGCTGGGGATTTCAGTCAGGATGGTGAGGTTCGAGAACATGTTAAGTTCAATAAGGAGCAGGTATTAAATATTTTGAAGGCATAAAGATGGAGAAATCCCTAGTGCCAATGCAATGTATCCCAGGCTGCTATAGGAGGTATGGGAGGAAATTGCTGGGGCCCTGGTGGATATATTTAATACTTTGCTGGCCACAGGTGAAGTGCCGAATGACTGGAGGATGGCTACTGTGGTTCCTTTGTTCAAGAAGGGCAGCAGGGATAGGCCAGGTAATTACAGAGCAGATAGTCTGACAGCAGGGGGAGGGAAATTATTAGGAACAATTCTGAGGGACAGGATGGATCACCATTCCAAAAGGCAATAATTGGTTATGGATAGTCAGCATAGATTTGGTATAGGAAGATCCTGTCAGATAAATTCAGCTGAGTTTTTGAAATGGTGACTAGAAATATTTATGAGAGCAGTGCAGCTGATGTGAGTTCCATGGAGTTCATTAAGGCCTTTGACAAGGTCCCACATCAAAGGGTGGTCCAAAAGGGATCCCAATGGGATCCAAGGCAAGCTGGGAAATCGGATCCACAATTGGTGGAAGGTTGGTTTTGTGATTGAACATCTTTGCCCACTGGGGGTACCATAATAATCTGTATAGGAACCATCGCTGGTTATTATGTACATTAATAACTTGGGTGTGAAAGAATAAGGTATCATTAGTAGGTTTGCAGATGACAGGAAAGGTGAGGGTTAGTCCACAGTGAGGGGGATCTTCTCAGCCGACAGTCTGATGTCGATCAGATGATAAACTGAGCAGTGTAATGGCAGATGGAGTTTATTTCTGATCAGAGTGAGGTAGTCCTGTGGGAGGTATGAAAGGGAAGGACAGGCATAATGAATGGTAGATTCGTGTGGAGTACTGAGGAACACAGGGACCTTGATGGATAACTCCACAGATCTCTGGAGGGATCAGACCAGGTGGGGAAGGCAACAGAACTGGGAGCGGGAGAGAGACCCATATCATGTCGGGATGGAGTACAGGAAACGGTCATGAGACCAGAAAGATGTTTGAGTGTGGCACAGATGTTCAAAAAGCAATTTAAATAGACAAAGAAAGAAAGAACATAGCAGACAATGAGGGAAAACTGATGGGTAAGACTGCATTTATTTCAATGCAGTGGGCCGGACGGGTAATGCAAATGAACCCATAACATGGATGGGAACATGGGACTGGGATATTATAGGTATTATAGGAGGCAGCTGAGGGAGGGACAGGACTGGCATCTCATTGTTCCAGAGGACAGATGCTACAGGAAGGAGAGAACAGGAGGCAAAAGAGGAGAAGTGCTGATGCTTTTGACTGGGTGAAATATCACAGCAGTACATAGAGAGGATTGCTCGTGCCGGATTGCTCAGTTAAGCTATTATAGTGGAACTGAGAGTTAAAAGTGGTCGTCAGTTTTTACGATTGTGGTGCGATTGTACTACAGTGATAGACAATGGGATGTTGAGGAGCAGATATGTCAGGAGATCGTAGATATCTGTCAGAATAATAGGGTTGTCATGGTCTCGAATTTGAACCTTTCCAAACCTGGACTGGGACTGCCACAATGTTAAGCGTTTGGATGGAAGGAATGTGTTGAGTGTGTTCCAGAACAACCCAATCAATAAGTAAATAGCCCAACTGGAGAAAGGAGCTAAATCTGATCTCCCCTTGGGAAATAAGGTAGGGAACGGGACTGAGTTGTTAGTGGGGGAGCACTTTGGTAAAGTGACTACAATTGTATTAGTTTGAAAATAGCTTTGCTGAAGGATAGGCCTGTCCACAAGTTAAAGTTATAAAATGGAGCAAGACAAATCTTGATAGTATTAGACATTTTTTTAAAAAAAGAAAGTTGATTAGGGAGGCTATTTGCAGATAAAGGGAATTCTGGCAATTGCGAATATTTGAAATGTGAGCTAAAAGAAGCGTTCAGCACCAGCATGTTCCTGTTAGTGTGCAGCTCAATGCTGACTGAATTAGACAACACTGGCTGTCTACTGAGGGTCTGGTCAAGGAAAAGGGGGCACATGTCAGGTGTAGCCAGCTGGATAAAGGGAATCCCTTCAGAAGCATTCAGGCTGTAGAAATACACCTTGGGTGGAAATCAGGAAAGCAGAAAGGGGACAGGAAATTACTTTGGCAGATAAGGTTAAGGAGAATCCAAAGAGATTCTACAAGTATAT
Source organism: Chiloscyllium plagiosum (assembly GCF_004010195.1). Lineage (NCBI taxonomy): Eukaryota > Metazoa > Chordata > Chondrichthyes > Orectolobiformes > Hemiscylliidae > Chiloscyllium > Chiloscyllium plagiosum. Next base: position 54,055,615 of record NC_057717.1, read on the forward strand.
TAAGAGCAAAGGAATAGCTAGGGACACAAACTGGTATCCTTAATGATCAACAAAGCCAACAATGTGTGGAACCACAAGAGCCTAAACAAATATTTCACTTTGGAACTTACTGTGGATAAGCCTGGGGCACTCAGAGAAATAAACAGTGCTTGGCCTGACCACTATTTGAATACTGTGAGCACTTCTGGTCTCAATGCCACCCGAAGAATATTGTGGAACATGAAAAGGTTCAGAAGAAATGAATAAGGATGTTGGGAGAGTTGGAGGGTTTAAGCTACAGGGAAAAAGCTGAATAGACTGGGGCCATTTTCACTTGAACATGTGATACTGAGGAGTTATCTTGCAAAGTTTTTTTTTAAATCATGATGGGCATGGATAGGGTCAATAGATAATGTATTTTCTCCAGTCTGGGTGGAGCCAAAACTTACAGGACATAACTTCAAGGTGAGAGGGAAAGATTTAGAAGGGACCTAAGGGACAGCTGGTTCCTGCAGAGGATGGTGCATGTATGGAATAAGCTGCAACAGGATATGGTGGAGGCCGATAGAAATATATTTAGCAGGCATCTGGATGGATATATAAATAGGAAGAGTTTAGAGGGATATTGGCAAAGTTCTGGCAAATGGCATGAGCAACATCATGGAGGAGCTGGACCAAAGGGTCAGTTTCCGCGCTGTACATCTCTATGATGTAATGTCTTGAAGTGAGTCCATATTATAGATGAGGTGGTGTTGGAAGTTTTAAATCATAGAGGTAGATAAATCCCCAGGATCTGATCAAGCGTATCTCAGAATAGTGTGGGAAGCTGGGAAGAAATTGTAGGGCCCTGAGCAGTGACATTTGTGCCATTGACAGTCACGTGTGATGAGCTGGAGGACTGGAGGGTGACATTGTGGGCAGTGACGGAGGGTTTTGGAGATTACAAAGGGATCTTGAAGAAATATGCGAATGGCTGAAAAACTGCAGATGGAGTTCAATTCGGGTAAATGCAAGGTAATGCATTTAGGTTACAACAAACTAGGGTTGAGCTCTCACAATTAATGGTAGGGTCTTTGGTGGTGTTGTAGAATAGAGGGATCTTGGGATTCAGGTACATAGCTCTTTGAAGTTTGCAACAAGGAGAGACAGAATGGTTATAAAAGGTACTTGGCACACTTGCCTTCATTGCTCAGTCCTTCGACTTTAGGAGTTCAGAAGTCGTGTGGAGATTGTACAGGGCACTGATGAGGCCTCTTCTGGAATACTGCGCCCAGATCTGGTCACCCATTTATAGGAAGGATATTATTAAGCTGGAGAGGGTTCAGATCAAATCTACCTGGATGGTGCTTGGTATGGAAGGTGTCAGTTATAAAGGAAGGCTGTATAGGCTGGGACATTTTTCACTTGAGCCTGGAGGTTGAGAAGTGACCGTATAGAAGTCTATAGAATAATGAGGTGTATAAATAGAGTTAATGCAACTAGTGTTTTCCCAAGGTCAGAGGAGCTTCAGGACGAGGGGCTACATTTCTTCAGGTTAGAAGGAAGAGATTTAAAAACAGAAAACATGAGATGCAAACTGTTTCACAGAGAGCGATTTGTGTGTGGAATGAAATTCCCAAGGAAGGGGTGAACATGGGGACAATTACAATGTTTAAAAGACATTTGGATTAGTACACAAATAGGAAAGGTTTAAAGGGATGTGATCCAGGAACAGGCAGGAGGGGCGAGAATAGTTTTAGGTTATGGTCGGCATCAACTGAACAGTCAGTTTCTGTGCTGTATGACTGCATGGCTATGAAAATAATTTTGTGCCCTTAGTTAAGAAAGACTGCAAGGGGAAGCCAAGAAACTGCAGACTGAGGAGGCAGAAATCAAGGATGGGTAAGTTGTTGGAGATCATTCTGAGACGTAGGATTTACATGCATTTGGAAAGACAAGGACTGATTACAGACAGTTAGAGTGGCTTTGTGCATGGGAAAACATGTCTCACAAACTTGACTGAGCTTGTTAAAGATGTGACCAAGAAGATAGATGAAGGCAGAGCAATAGACATTGTTACTGACTTCAGCAAGGCCTTTGACAGGGTTGAGCAGGGTACACTGGTTAGTAAGGCTCGATCACATGGGATCAGGGAGAGCGAGCCAACTGGATACACAATGGGTTTGATAGGAGGAGGCAGAGGGTTGTTGTTCAGACTGGAGGCCTCTGACCAGCAGTGTGTTGTAAGGATTGCTGCTGGGACCACTGTTGTGCATCATTTATATAGACGATTTGGGTGAAAATATGGGATTCACTGTTGTTATGTTTGTGGATATCAAAATGTGTGGTCTCCTGTGCAGTAAATACAGTTATTAAAGGTGATCTTGATCAACTGGGCCAGTGGGTTAGGGAATGAAAGATGGAGTTTAATTCAGGTGTTGGATTTTGTTTAGTCAAACCAGGGAAGACTAACACAGTTTCTGGTTGGGCCCTGGGCAGTGTTGTCGAACAGAGAGAGAGAGACCAAGGGGTGCAGTTATATTGTTCCTTGGAAGTGTCATTAAAGATGGACAGGGTGGGGAAAGCAGCGTTTGCCACACTCTTTGATACATACGTTGGACAGAGGATTCAGTAAATGAATTGGTGCTATTTGTAATATTGCCCTCAATATTTCTCTTGGACATAGGAGGCCACGAGTGACCTTACAAAAGGTTTGTAAAACCATGCGGGCCTCAAGGAAGGTGAATAGGCAAGGGTAGGAGAGCCCAAAACACAGGTATAAACAGGAGCAAGGATTTCAAGTAGGAGCTGAGGGGCAACATTATCCACAGACGATGGTGCACATACAGAACAGACTGCCAGAGGAAGTGGTAGAAACAAGTACAATTACAACATGGAAAATACATTTGGGCAGGTACACAGAGAGTAGAAGGTTTGAAGAGACATGGGCCAAATGCAGTCAGATGTGACTCGTTCAGTTTCGGAAACCTGGTCAGCATAGACAGGTTGGGCTGAAGGGTCTGATTCCATACTGCCTGACTCTGTGTCTCCAGTTATTGGAGGAGGAGACAATCGAGACAAGGCATGTTGTTGAGACAGAAGTAAGTTACAGAGATAGGGATGGTAGTCTGGAATGCAGTACGTTTCAATTATGGGGAGGAACTGTAGCGAGGGGAGGAGACGACAGAGCTAAGAGCTGTTCCAGGAGTTAAAACTTATTGAAGATACTGGTCCACAAGACATGCCATAGATACAGTGTTGGGGGAAATACAAAAACAGAGAGATCCCAGGCAGCATTCCAACCCTCTCATAGGAGGCCTGCTTTCCCCTATGTTGTCCAGATGCTCACCAAGAATGCACAGGCCTGGATTGAAAACTGGGAACTCTCGATGTTGTCTCAGTGCAACAAAACTTACAGTGGGGGTGGTGATTGAGCCTGGGGTGTGTCTGTACACTGTATCTGTGTCATGTCTTGTTAGTCGATGTTTGGAGACATCTCATTGCTCTCTGCTCTGTGCACTGTGAATGATCTTACCTCACTGCAGGATTTATTGAATGCTCCAGATCTCCCATCCCTTTGTCTCTCTGGCTGACCAACCATCTTCAATGAGGTGATGGATGAAACACCCAGCAATTGGGAAGTCTATTGAGTCAGCAACTTCCTTAATACCTACAGGAGACAGAGAAATAGACAGTCTCTGAAATTAGGGTGATGTAAAATCCCAGTCTCTATCCCTGGCCTGTGCTGCTTCGTCCATCTGGAGAGGAGGATTCTGTTGGCTCAGGATCTGGAGTAGCTGCAAGAGTGAGAGACACTGACAGAGGCAGCAATTAGACCCTCACAGTGAGGAATACCAAATGGAGAGATACTGAGTGATATCAGCAGAGTGCAGGAAGACTTCAGGAGCAAACCATTGTGTATGAAGAAGTGGGTTTTATTCGTTTTAACGCTAGTGTCAGTGCTCTGGATTGGGAAACCTGGGAGAAGGCAAAGCGATGGCCTGGTGATATTATCGCTGTGCTATTTATCCAGAGACTCAGCCAATGTTCAAATCCCACCATTGTAAATAGGTGAATGCATGAGTGCTGTGGAGGCTGGAGAAGGTTACAGTGATATCATGTGCTCTAGAGGTTGGAGGGAGGTGCACAGATGGGAGGTTGGTAAGGACTCGTGAATGTTAGAAACAGGGTGGGCTGTAGGTTCTGGACAAGATGATAGAGATGAGGATTTATGGAGTTTTGTGAGCACAGAGACCATAACTGTTAGCTTCAAATACATTATGGAAAGAAATAAGGGTAATGCAGAAGCTAAGTATCTAAACTTGGGGAGGCCATGTATCATTAGATTACCACTGTCACTCTACGTTATCATTAGACTGGCAAGGAACTACACTTGTTGGACTCTGTATTTGGAACACGGGAGATGTGTAATGTGATGCAGTGAGAATTCAGAGCAAATATGTTTTGCGAGGAGTGAATGGCTCAAAAAGCACATCTAGCGAATACTGATCAAGCGATATTGTGAGTTTGATAAAGAAACGACAGTGCAATAAAATCAGACGAAGCCATTCAAAATTCTGGAGAGTGTCAGGCAGAAAGGG